>NC_056525.1:173747432-174047432 GCF_019175285.1 Sceloporus undulatus
TGTCATGAAACCATTTCAGCCATCCCTGGCTGAAAGCAAGGTGCATACAGTATATGCAAGATTATATGGGAGGAAAGACCACAGGCCACATCACTATCCTCATCTAATACTCAGCCAACTACAGACCAATCCACAGTGTATTCATTGTCACAACAGTCAAGGTTGTGCTATCTAAAATAAAAACAGTAGTGTTGTCCTTAGGACTGGAGCATGGCTTTGGCGCGGCTTCCGGACTCTTAGGACGCATGCATCATTTAAACAGCATACCTCCAAAGTGACCAGAAGCAGCTTTATTTTAGCCTGTCTGTATGGGCCTGAGATCACTAAAACTCAACTGATTTCTAAGTATGACCAGCACTCAAAAATGTGCCAGCTCTTGTGTGTGTGTTTGTATAATTAATCACAAACATCTTCTGCCTGCAACAATACTCTTCTGTTGTTTTATCTCAGAGTTTCACCAACAGATCAGTTTGTCAGCAGAACTGCTCTGCTGGCTGAAAAGCAAAAAAGGGGGACAGGGGGAGAAATTGAATTACGCCAGATCCAAACTGCCTCCAGCTGAGAGACAAAGCCACAATGCTACTACAACATCAGCCCAGGGCAAAGGTAGTTCTAATAAATTTCCGGCATCCCAGGACTGAGGGGTTTGGATTCAGGGATGACCAACAAATCCATTGTTGTGGAGATGGAGAATCCACCCTCTATTTCACAACAACTCCTCCCATAGTTGCTCCAAATTATACAAGAGCTTTGGTGCCAATCCTCATCAAGACTAACAGCCAGCAGCTGGATGGCTCCTATGAAACCTGAAGGATTTCTAGCAGAAGCAGCCATAAAACCTAGACTGGATTAGTATACCTACCACAACAGATCCATCAGCTGCCTCTGGCACATGCCTAGTGTCAGCTCAGCTGGCCTTTGGTTATCTTATCCAGAAAGTGCTCTGAATCTGAATCCAACCTATTATATTTCTTAAAAACAAATTTATGTTTGCTATCAAGGAGTTACACCTAGCAGTGATAGATTGCAAACATGGAGTTTTAGGTGCTAGCTATGACATTTGCAGCTCCATGTTGGCAAGGTTGCACTATCCCCTCTGACTGCCAAAAACACTAGAGCATGCTTTGTATATGGTACAGCCAGATGCTGACCCAAACCAGAATGTTCTTCCACATGAGTGGGTCCCATTTATGTACTCCCTAGTGAATACTAGACAAATGCACCTGAAACGGGGGTAGTGAGGAAGTTAGAAACAAACTAAAAATAACCCACAAAAACTAAGCTAAAAATACTTACACAAGCAAAGAAGATGAGAAGCAAGTAAAAAAACCCAAGAGAGCACAGCAACATAAGTTCTGTTTTGTATTTTTTATGTTTTGCATCTTGCGATTCTTTGGGACAGTCTGCAAGGCAAAAGATACATTCACTTTGAAGTACCTTGAATGATTCATGGCAGAAAACAAAACAAAACAAGCAAACAAATAAAACTAACAACCACTCAGTCATACCTATTACTTTTAATGTAACTGTACTGCTTCGGTTGTGTTTTCTAATTGGTGTCCTTAAAAGGCACTTATAGGTCCCACTGCTATAACTTGTAGTGTTTCTTAGCTTCAGAGAATGCCAGGTGTCATTAGAGGCCTCCAAGGATTCATTAAGTTCTCTTGAATCATTATGCTGCTTATCAGATTGCAGATCCTTCAGTGCTTTGCTGTTTTCACCAATCTGTAAAACAAAAATACAACAATGGGTGGAGTAATGCCAGCTACCAAACAGAAACTATTTATACTCGTTCTCAAGAATTAAGAATCCTTACTTGCATACGGGTTGGAGTATGTCTCAGTTTAAGACTCTGGGAAGCTCTAGACCAGAATGTTTATTTAACTATATTGCTATGTATTTTATATGTATTATCCTATTATTTCTTAGATTGTATGCCATAGGAAGGTTTACTCTTATATATTTATTGTTTTTATGTACAGCGCTGTGCAAATCTACAGCGCTACATAAATAATAATAATAATAATAATAATAATAATAATAATAACAACAACAACAACAACAACTAATGTATACCTTCCAGCTCACTAAACAGACAGTTAATATTTTATTTTATTTATTTTTTTGGTAACATGGTGCTTTGCCAAACTAAATTTAGTAGATTTTAAGTGCAGTGGCACTGCTAATGCTCAGAGGACTTACTACACACTCTGGGCACTCCCGCAGCCTCTTTTTCCCCCATATTCTTTCCTAGAGTTTGGGTGGGAATTTTATTTTAATTTTATTTTATTTTATTTTAGAACTAGGGCTCCCAGAATCCTTCAGCTAGCATGTTTATTCTGGGAGGTATTTTTCCAACCTCTGTTTCTCTCTCGCTTTCTACTTTCCCTGACTCCATGCTCTCTCTATCACCTGCTTTCTACAATGTAAGGAGCATGATTATTTTTGTGTGCATTCAATGGGCACATTAGTCCTGTTTGAGTGTTGTTTAACTTTACTCATCACAGACAACCCCTGCCTCTTCTGTCACCAGTTCCATTGCCTTCCTCACTTCAAGGACTACTTTCTGAAGAGAACCACCTTACCATGAAGACTCTCTGTATCATTTGGAATCTCAGAAAATTAGGGTCTGGAATTATGTGAAGGACCTCCGTGGATAGCAACGTCTCCTCTTTGGTCTACTTTTGGCCACTTTTTATTTTTGGGAAAATCCCAAAAGGAAAAAGCAGCACGTTTTGCCTTTATTCAGAAGTTAAATACGGGACAATGACAATATTGGGGTACATCATATAAAAACAATAGCAATAGCAAGTACATTTCTATACCACTTATCAGTGCACTTAAGCACTCCCTAAGCGGTTTAAAAGGTGTAAGCTTTTGCAGGATATTCCTGGATTTAATTCCCATTTATCCATGGGATTTGGGCACTTTGCCTCCGGTGTGATAAACTCCTTGCTGTTTTTTGTGCCACAGGTGAGAGGGATAATAGAGAATTGTATCTGTCTGGTATCATTTGGGAATGAATACATTCATGGAGATTTTCTCTGGACAGTGACTGCAGGGCCTTGATGCTGATAGTGAACGAGGAGTAACTAGCTTGAGTTAACTGGATGGGAGCATGCTGACCATCAATTATAAACCAAGGTTACTGTGATGTGCAAACTGATCCAGTGGTAGGGGATTTAGAGCAGGGAGGTTCAGGCCAAGTGGGCTCTGCAAGAATTAATGGAAGGAGCCTCTTATAAGTCCCAGACAGTATGTCCTGTAGATCCAAAGCATAGCTCTGAACGATGTGGTTGAGTGAAATGGATTGTTTATGTTAGGCAATATCCCCCCTGCCCAGACATGTACAGAAAACGTAAAATAAAACAAGTCTGGCTCCACTGCCAATTTTCACCTATGGAGAAAAGCAAGGGATGTCTCCTGCAGTTGCTTAGCAACCTAGCACTCCTGTACCATGGTATCTGCACATTTGGAAACAACAGAAAGCAAATGCATTCTGAACACAGAAGGGCTAAGACAAATGTTTCCCTTCTCCAGTGTGCAAAGCCAACTGGAGTAAAACTTCTTGGTAAAGTTTGCTATTGCACAGTTCCTCCCATGTAGATCTGCAGCCTACTAAGGGATCTGTAGCATTGCAGTAAGGCAGACATAATTTATTTCCATTTATCAAAAGATTGGTTCACATGATGGATGACTAAATCGACAGGCAGACAGACAGATGATAGATAAGAACTCTGAACAAAAAGAGGCAGAAAGAGCTATTCTGATTTATTGAAAAGCAGAGCGAAAGCTACATCGACACAAGCATAAATATGTATATGCATGTTCTCTTTCTGAATTCATTAAAAATGCTGTACAATTTGAATAAGCTTTCTTAATGCCTTTTCCAATTATGATTCTTTTTCATCACAGTGTGATACAGTTCTCCCTTACTACACACTCCTTCACAGCTGAATAATTAACATTTTGCCTGTGGAGACATCTAGTGGTAAAATTTGGCTTGACAGAACACTTCAACTTCAGTTGGGTTCTGCAGGCAAATTCTTTTATAATTAATTGCTTGCAAATAAGCAGACGGAAACTGAACATTTCTGAGACAATGTATATTAATAGAATCCTGAAATTGGATTGTTAGCTATCCAGATGTTTGCGACCCTGAAGCTACTTACAGGATTTTAAACTAACTCGTTTCTAGATTGTGAATTTTTCCATTTTTTCTCTCTACTTTCGCGAGCCTGTTTTATGTACAGAAGAAACCCTTCCTTCCCAACTCTTTTAATTAGTAAGAAACATGAATAAATTTATCAAAGTGCAAAACTCCTCCCTGTACTTGCTGTAATTAAAATATTGGTGGTAAAATGTGCAATCCATTGTAACAGTGGGTTTCATTCATTTGTGTCAGTCCACTTGTGAAATGCTTCTACAACTTTCATCCTCATGCAACTATCACATCCCAATCCTAATTCTGTTCTAATTCCAGTTGTTCACATTGTAGCTTAGGCCATTCCACAAGCTATTTTACAATTGTTTATGATTTTATGAAGCTTGGTGCTGATTGCACTAATTTGGTCAACTTTTCAAATAGAGTCATAGAATCATAGAATCATAGAATCATAGAGTTGGAAGAGACCACTAGGGCCATCCAGTCCAACCCCCTGCCATGCAGGAAATCCAAATCAAAGCATCCCTGACAGATGGCCATCCAGCCTCTGTAAAGACCTCCAAGGAAGGAGACTCTATCACCCTCCGAGGGAGTGCATTCCATTGTCGAACAGCCCTAACTGTCAGGAAGTTCCTCCTAATGTTCAGGTGGAATCTCTTTTCCTGCAGCTTGCATCCATTGTTCCGGGTCCTGTTCTCTGGAGCAGCAGAAAACAAGCTTGCTCCCTCTTCAATATGACATCCCTTCAAATATTTAAACAGGGCGATCATATCACCTCTTAACCTTCTTTTCTCCAGGCTAAACATCCCCAGCTCCCTAAGTCGTTCCTCATAGGGCATGGTTTCCAGACCTTTCACCATTTTTGTCGCCCTCCTTTGGACACGCTCCAGTTTCTCAATGTCCTTTCTGAATTGTGGCGCCCAGAACTGGACACAATATTCTAGGTGGGACCTAACCAGAGCAGAATACAGTGGCACTATTACTTCTCTTGATCTAGACACTATACTTCTATTGATGCAGCCTAAAATAGCATTGGCCTTTTTAGCTGCCGCATCTACAGAAATATTGGACTTCATCACATGGGGGGCAATCAGGAGATTCAAAAGGCATTATCCAGGGAAAGTCATACGATCACGGCTAAGATTATCACATACAGTGCAATTAGAGAAGGCTTATCCTGGGAATAACCAGGGAATAACAAGTCAAAGTTAGTCAAAGTTGGCTTGATGGCATTTAACAACAAATAGCATTACATAGATGTGGGCCTAAATACCCTAAAGGGAACAGATTCTATTTGACATTGGAAGCTAGGTTGGGTCAGTCCTGGATGAGAGATCGTCAATGAATATCAAGTGCTGTAGACTGCATTTCAGAGAAAGGAACTGGCAAACTACCTTACCTAAGAAAACCCACTGAAATTCATGAGGTCACCATAAGTTGACAGGTGACTTGAAGGCACCTACTTATATAGCATTAGTTGCAACTCTGTGGTTGGTCTTAAATGCATACCTGCCTACCTGCTATCCACTCTAGCATCTTTTTATTGTAATCTGCCTCAATCTGCAGGGAGAGGCAGACTAAAAATTATTATTATTATTATTATTATTATTATTATTATTACCTGCAATTCAGTCAAACATACAGAAGTAACAGTAGCTGATCAGTCTCAGGCTAATGCTGCCAAAGCCAGTTGCTAGAGGCAACATAAATGGATGTTTCCCCATAAGAACCTATGGCTCATCTAAAATGCCTCATTTAAATTATGCTTTTCATAAACTCTTCCTTTACCATTTCTCATGCCAACAGACTGGAGTGATGCATTAAATTGCATTCTACAAATACACTCTACTGAAAACAGCAATCCCATCTTTGCCATTTCTAATTTGTAGCAAATAATTGTTTTGGCATAATTATCATATGCATTTCCTTATCCCTCTTTCACATTGTTGGCTGCGAATGTAAGGTAAAAGGAAAACTGGGATATGGGGGTCAATTCTCTTCTTAGGGCTTACAAGATGTAGAGAACGTGTTCATTGCAAACCTTTTATAAAATGACAACTATCAAAACATAATGGATCATTCATACATTGGCTCTCTCATTTCCCACATAAAGTGGCCCTTCAACAGCTACATAATTTGTCTGCTAAGATTAAAGACTGATTTAAAATATTCCAGTCAATGAAATTACGGTGCCCAATAAAATTTGTTCAAATTTACTGGGCAACACTATAAGAAAGCACATGTTTCCTCATACCTTAATTTAGTACTACCTGTTGTCATTTTATTTTCTGAATTTCAGGTCCTGATACACACACACACACACACACATTATGAAACTTCAGATAAGCTAGGAAATATTCCACCATTACTGTCTTTTGGATCTCTTTCTAGATTTCAAAAAGAAAATCCAAAGATCACATCATACCTAAAGCAATTTTTTTAAAGGTTTATGTATGTTTGTGATAAAAAATAAAGTGAGTATTATGATTCCTTGACAAGTACTTGGTGGAAATAATTGCCTAAGGAGGAAAATATCCCTTTGAGAAGTTTCATGTCTTTTTCAAAGATATTTTAATGAAAATTCAGACAAAATGAATTTGGGATAGGCATTTGTTATATTTACGGAGAAGGCTCCACATTTCCAGGTGCCAATCAAATGTTTTGGTTTTTCAGGGGTATCGCTCTGAAGGAGGGAGGCTAAATAAGGACATTTCCCCCTCCCTCCAATGAATCATTCCTCTTGGAAATTTCCCTTCAGTGCCCAAATTTCTATAACTGCAGTAGCTTAAAATTTCAGTTGAACAATTAGAAAGACAGTTCAGTCCTCCAAAGTAATAGAGCAGGCAAAGATACCAAGGAAATGAAAACCCAGCAAATATACGAGTTACTGTATATATGTGAATAATTTTCAATGTCTTACTCTCTCTGGTGCTAGCAATTTAGGAGCTGGGAAAAAATCCCATAATTCTTATTTGGAGAGGCAATGACCTTATTCCCCCCCCCCCTCCTCCTGCTACACTTTACGCTGGTGATATGTTTACCATGTTGAAGTGTGATTGCGTTTGAGACCAGGAAGCAGAACATCAGAGATAAAATAAATAGAGCTGAGAAATATCAAAATGCAAAAATCTGAAACCCCAAATTCACATATTACTTTCTCTTTTAGTGTATCGATTTTTATTTGTATTTTAAAAACAACATTTGGCATGATACCAGGATGAAAAAGACAAACCTCTGTAACTGTATTCCAGATATGGAAGAAGAAAACACTAGTTTAAATGCTACTATGGGCAATAGCCTAAACTTGCTGGACTATAGCTCAGTTTCAGGTGGAATAAGTGTAACCATCAGCTAGCTAAGACAGCCACATTTAGAAGAAATTCATGGTGATAGTAACACGGAAGGCAAATGCTGCTGACAAGGACTGGCATACTGTGAATATATTTTTAGACACTAGTTTCCGTTCTAACACACTGTAATGGATGAGCACCCACTCTCCTTTGTTATAGTTGGGGAAGTGGAGTGGAAAGTTTAAAAAAAATACTGAACCATTTTATGGCATATTGAACATAGAAAAAATTTGAAATAGCGCTACTTTATAAATTGGTGACACTCCTGAAAACTCGCATGGAAATTGCCATGGAGTATTTTTATTTGCATAGCCAGATTACAATGCAGAATTTCAAAATATGAATTGCACAATATGGATGTTTTTAAAACAGAAAACAAACCATAACTATGAATTCATTCAGTGCAATATATTTTCTCATGTGACATGCATTAAAAGGAGTTTGGGTTTCCTATAATATCCAGTTCTAAGCCTTTCACAGGAATAACTGTGTGTACAGTTGTATGTTTACTATACCAGACACAATAGAATTTACATTCATTCCCATTTTCACATTCCCTTGCTATTATTAATTTGATCAGCACACATTGATTTTAAACAATTTAAACCTTGATTTCAGTACATAGCAGGGAATCCCAGTATCAGAGAAATAGCTTCAGGAGACTCATCAATCCTTGGTGGCTAATCATTAATTCAATACAATACCAACACACACTGAGCAGACACATCATCATCATTTTTTTAAAAAACAGTGGAAGTCAAAGGTTAATTGTTTATATTTACTACCCAATTCAGAGCGACCCTGTACTAGAGATTTAAACTGAGATCTGTTTGAACTTTACAGTCCAAAATGTCATACTATTTGTTGGAATTACAGTTTAATTGGCCCCTTGGGGCTTTATACACTGTTTATTGATTAGACTCTCAATAGATTTTTTTAAAAGTGATTAATTCTACAAGTTGGTTGCCTGTCTGTACTCTTAACATCTTCACAGCCCCACATTCCTGGTCCTTAACTGCTTTCACTGACAAAATTTTAAAAATAAATAAAAATAAAGGTTACTTATGCAAAACCAAGGAAGAGAGGCAGCACAGAACTTGAGTGATTCTGAACAACTGCAACTGGTGTGTAGTGTACTGTTTAACATTTATTTGGGCCAGCTGTGTTGGAGCACTGTAGAGAATGCAGAAATGACACATCTTCCCAGAATCAATTCACATAAAGATCAATTTAAGTAAAAACATTTCCATCGACAGCAATCTGAACTTGGTCATTCTTTAACACTTGCATAGATAACGCAGCACATGAAATGGAATAGTTAGCATCATTTTTGGCTGACAGATATTTTCCATTTTTCAAATGACTTGTGATTGTATCTATGATTATCTTGATCTGCATATTAACGCACACATACAAAAATATCCACTCACATTCTTACTCAACTCTAAGAATTAAATAAAATGTGGATTATGCAAGAAATCAAACAAAAAGTGAACAGTAATAGAACCTTACCTTATACCAGGAGACTGCCCCATTTGTGACTTGTAGATCCTCAAAAATCTTACAAGGGAGTGACACATCTTTATTACATGCTGCCACTACTTGTAGTGTAGTACCAGCAACTCCATGAATCACATGCCAAACTGCAAGAAAGGGTACACAAAGAAAAGCTTGAAGGGGAAAGAAAAAGCAAATGAAGACATATTTGTTCTATTTCAATATTTTGCTGAAAGGGAGGGTCTGGGAAGCAGGAGAGAAATAGACCTTGACTACAAAACAAACAAACAAACAGAAAAAATATTTACCTAGGAAGGCAAAGTGATAGCAATGTGTTGAAGCCATGAGCATGTTGTAGATGTGGTTGATAGTGGCTGTTTTCAGTAGAAGATGTGAACAGAAGTGAAAGTGATGACGGCTATACTCATTAACATTTAAGTCATGAAACTGTTGGGATTCCCCCACAAAGAACATTTTTAAAGGCCATTGTTGGAGGGGAAAGTCCCTCAAGTTTTCCTTAGTTCTTAGTAATGACAGATGCTCATCACACAGGAAACAATACAGGAAACACACTTCTCAGGAGTGAACATGAAGTCTGGTGCCTAGGAGAGAGCAAATAATGCTATGTTCTCCTTCCTCCACTACTAAAAATGCCTTGTCCTCTTCCCTCATCTTGCTAGTTATAGGATACATAGCAAGGACACATCAGAAAACTTGAATATGCCACCAGGTACATATGAAGCACATGTTCAAGTCTTACCTGGGGTCTCATTAGCATCATGATGGGGAAAATATGGAGAAAAGAGGTTGTAGCTGTCTCCTCCAGGTGGTATAGATTTGTCCCAGGAGCCTCTACTGCTGTCTAGGTTCCTGTGTCATACTTACCTCCCTCAACTACTCAATCTGAAGGTAAATTGGGCCAATGGTGGTAGTCTTTACTAGGACACATCTTCTCTAGTTTGCCTGAAGAACACAAAACCTCTGAAGCTATGCAGTTGGCGTCAACGTTTTACAAAGAAAAATGAGAAGCACTCAGTGATGATGAGAAAGAGCACCAAAACAAAAAAGAGTGGTAACTCACCCAGTTTGGCAACTGCTGGACCAGTTTCACTTCCAGGTGACAGGGGACTCAATCCATAATCCATAACCTTCTTTCTACCATCCCTTAATTTCTCACAATAGAAAGGATAGGGACAGGTACCTCTCAGTCAGCAGATGAGTCATTGGATACATGGATTGAATGGTGTGCCAAGCCTGTACATAATAAAGTTGTGGCCATTTCAATTCCAGCAGTGTGTCTTGTCTGTACCTCCTTGTCATTCTGTTCTTCTCCTTATAGCTGGGACCACAGTGGAAATGGTTGTATAAATATTATGTCCCAAATGATTTATAACCTTGTAACTGTTCCTTGTCCAGGAGTTGTTCAATTTCCTTGATTATTTTTGTTGACCTTATCTGTACCTTTGCAGCTTTATAATATGCGTTCCATGATAGTGTAAATGGAAATATACACAGTATTCCAAGCGTCATTGTGCCATAGATTTCTCCAGAGGCATTCTGATATTGACATTTTATTTGTAATGTCTTTCATAACAATTTCTAACATGGAATTTGTGTTTTTCGTAACTGCCACACATTGGGTCAAGCCCTTTCATTGACAAATTAACAAATCTTCAATCCAAACAGTTTCCACCCAAAACTCTTAAGAACTCCAAATTTGTTGTTCTTCTTATACAAATATATCCTTGTCCTTAAAATCACCTTTTGTACCAGACTAGAAAACGGCCAATGTAATATCAGTTTTTAAAAAGAACTCCAGAAAGATTCAGGAAGAAGCAGACTGGTGGAAAACATTATTAAAGACATGTATCTGTAGAAGAAAAAGGATTGTTGAAGAAAAGTCAACACAGTTTATGCTCAGATAAGTGCTTCTCATTAACATTTTAAAAATTCTTCAAACATGTATATAATGGTAACTGATAGACATTGTGTACTAAAACTTTATGAATAAAAATCTTGGCTGCATCTACACTGCATATTTAGTGCAGTTTGACACCACTTTAACTGCCATGGGTTAATGCTATGGAATTCTGGGATTTGTAGCTTTTTGCACTATTTAGAATTCTCTGTCAGATATCTTTGGTGCCACAACAAACAACAAATCCCAGGATTAGATAGGATGGAGCTATGACTGTTAAAGCAGTCAAACTGCATTAATTCTACAGCGTAACAGCAGCCCTCATTAGTAAGATCTAAAAATTCATCTCTTCCCACCAATATTTCTTTCAGTTCTTCATATTCTTTCCTGAGAAGGTCAGTTCAAACCAGGCATCTACTATGTATTTTCCATGGTGAAGCCTGAGGAAAAACCAATAATTAATTCTGCTTCTTTATAATCTCCTCCTCCTCTGTTTTTGTGACATATCTTCAGCTCATCGCTGACTTATGGTAAACCCAGCTTAGCGTTTTCTTGGCAAGATCTATTTAGAGGAGGTTTGGCCTTTGGTCTTAGGCTGAGAGAGAGCATGACTTGCCCATGCTGTGGCTGAGTGGGGGTTCTGAATCACAATCTCCTAGTCCAATGCTCCAAACACAACACCCCCCTGGATGTTCTCTTCTAGCATATCTTTAACTTTTAGTTTGCTCTAATGATCCAGTTGCTTTGCATTCCCTTCTTCTGATGTAATTTTTTAAAAATTTGGCATCCTTGTTTTGCTACCTTATGGCCATATATGGGTAGAATATTAAGTTACTCATACAGTTTCTCGATATTTTATGGTGGGGGGGGATTAGTATTCTTTCTTGTTGGAATAACACCCATTTTTTAAAATACCCATGAAAATTAATTGTGCAAAAACATTCTTAAAGCTGACTACTATATGATGTCATTACTAAATCCTTTCCAGTAGCAGATCTCAAAATAAGGCTCACATTTCCTGATAAAAGATCTGAGGAGCACAGTGTGAAAGACACAGAAAATGAAAACTGAAGTTGTTTGTGTGAATGAGGTCACTCTGAGAACTTTCTGTAAGTGGGTTTTTTCCTTTGGGTAATGTTTAGACTGTACTTTCCAGATCTAAGTACCTTAGTAAAGAATCCAGGGCCAACAGGATAGCCTATGATCCTGTACATAATTAGGAGTAAACCTAAGGGATAGCAGGAACAAATTGCTATTAGTGTATTATATTACCTTTAGTGTGTTATTTTTGCAGTTAATGACCGTTTTGCAAAATAATATAACAGTTGTTAACACTATTACTTTTTGTCTAATGAGTAATAGTTACATGTTCCTTTTCCATGTCATTTTGGGTAGACAAAAATGCATTGGAACCCTTCCCGCCTCAACTAAAAGTAACAAATAAAAATGAAGACAGCAAAAAGTGTAGCAAGGTACTATACTATAAAACTCATACAGCTGTTAAGATGTCAGAAGGACCTGTTCAATGTAAGAACTTATTTCCTTTTAAAACAAGTAGATGGATAGAAACATGGAACTTAAAAAGATTGCTGTAATCTTCCAGTCTTCATAACCTTATATGAACAGTTATTATTAGGCCTAGCTTCTCAACTGCTTTGTTAGTGACAGAGGAGCATAAAGGTATGACGATAGGTCCAGCTGTTTTGGAGTCAACTGTGTTGCTGCAAGATTCTCAACTGAGTACTTCCATTGTATTCGATCCATAGGGTCCACTGGGTTAGAAAGTCTTGCTTCTTTCCCCTGATTTTGTATGGCTTTCATCAGTCCATACATTTTGTCAAGTTGTTCCGTCTAAAGGACAGTACTCAGCTCCCTCCTGCCCCGAACCAGATCCTTGAACCTTCTAAGGCCTGCTGCGACCAATTTAACAACTCTTCTTCGCGGATAAAATCTCTCGGATAAGCGAAGGTCTTGAGGCCAGCTTAGAGCAGAACCTAGAGTAGAGGTCCAGGGCATCCGTGAACTTGGTTAGTCTGGATCAGTTTGGTCTGTCAGTACCGGGATGTGGACAAGATCCTTGAAGTGTTAGGAAGACAACATGCTCTCTCGATCCCTGTCCCTCATGGCTAGCGGCACAGGGGGGTCCCGCTGTAACTTCATTGTTCAGCAGATTATTAAACACCTCACTGAGGATGGGCAATTTCCAACAAATCTGAATTGGCCATAGTAAAACCTTTATTAAAAAAGCCCTCCCTCGACCCCTGTGCACAATAATTATCGGCCAATCTCGCTATTGCCATTTCTGGGGAAGGTGATCGAGCGGGCAGTTGCAATCCAACTTCAATCGATCTTGGATGAAACGGAATATCTAGACCCATTTCAAACCAGCTTTCGGGCGGGTTACGGGGTTGAGACTGCTATGGTCGCCTTGGTCGATGATCTCCGTCTGGGCATGGACAGGGAAGCGTGTCCCTGTTAGTGGTCTTGGACATCTCAGCGGCTTTCGATACCATAGACCATGGTATCTTCTGGGGCGCCTGGCGGAGGTGGGAATCGGGGGCACTGCGCTCCAGTGGTTCCGGTCACCTCTCCGGGAGGTCCCCAGATGGTGAGCTGGGAGACGTGCGCTCCGATGAGAGGGCCCTTACATCTGGGGTCCCTCAAGGCCATTCTGTCTCCCATGCTCTTTAACATTTACATGAAACCTCTGGGAGAGATCATCCGGAGACATGGGCGCGTGTTTATCAGTACGCTGATGACACCAAATAGTCTTCTCTATGTCTCCGACTGATGCATGACCCGGATGGCGTCTTCTCCTCTTGTGGCCTGTCTGGAGTCGGTAATGGGCTGGATGAGGGACAACGACTCAGCCTGAATCCAGAGAAGACGAGTACTTGATAGGTTCCCCCGGTCCGGGGTTGGCGGTGGTTCCACCTGTCCTGAACGGAATCACGCTTTCCGTAAAGGACTTGTACGCAGCTGGGGGTGCTCCTGGACTCGTCGCTCCACCTTACATCTCAGGTGGATGCAACGGTCAGGAGCACCTGTATCAGCTTCGGCTGATACGCCAACTGCGTCCCTACCTTGACGGGGAGACCTTGAAACTGTTGTACACGCCTGGTAACCTCTAGGTTGGATTTCTGCAACGCGCTCTACATGGGGCAACCCTTGTACCATACTCGGAAGCTGCAACTTGTGCAGAATATGGCAGCCCGTCTGGTCACTGGCACTGCCAGGGCCAGTCATATAACACCTGTCCTTAAAGACTTACATTGGCTGCCTATTCGCTTCCGGGCGCAATACAAGGTGTTGGTAATCACCTATAAGCCCTAAATGGCTTGGGCCCAGGGTACCTGGAGGACCGCCTCTCTCCGTACAATCCGCCCCCGCCACTTCGATCTTCAGGGCAGCTACTGCTAAGAGTTCCAGAGGCGAAATATAATTCCACCCTAGGAGGGCTTTCTCCATCTTAGCCCCAAACCTCGGAACGCGCTGCCCTTCGAGCTCCGCTCAGCCACCTCCCTGCCCAATTCAGGAAGGGGCTAAAAACCATTTATTGAACAAGCCTACCCCTGACCAGTAATTCTCCTCCCCCCCCCCCCCCGTATCAGCATTGTTTGCCAGCATGATAATTTTTATTATTTTTATTGAAATGTTTTAATGCATTTTGTATGGTTTTGCCTTTTTGTATTGTTATTTGCTGTTGTTCACCGCCCTGATTTCAGAGGGCGGTATACAAATAAAATTTTATTATTATTATTATTATTATTATTATTTTATTATTATTACCATTGTATCAAAGTCTCAGTGAAGTTGTTTATAGTTGTTTATGTTAATTTCTATGATGCACATACATGGTCATGCAAATAACAGGTGTGCCAGTGAAATGCGGAGTAACATTTCCTCTAGCACCAGTCCTTTGGCTCTTATGCAGCATGAAATTTTTTTTAGAATAAATTCTAAATTACATAATGAGATAATTGTAAATGTAACTTTGCAAGCCCTGAGTAAATCTTGTTGAATTCAGATAGTGAGGTTTACTTAAACATGCAGAGGATGGTTTTGTTAGTTATAGCTGTGTACCAGGTTAACAGTTAGAGAAATTATTTGGTACATGTAAAGCTACATTTCTGCTTTTCAAAAAAGTAACTGCCACAAGACAAAATTAAAGCCGGATATCCCTAATCCAGTTTTGCTGAAAAACTAAGTCATAGGGGACATTGCAGTAGGACTGGGTGCCACTTTATATCTCATAGCTCGCAGAGGGGTCCCACAGACTACTGAAAATAAAACAAAAACTGCAAATGGCTGAAGGTTCACTTCTGATTCTCAAAAATAGTGGGGGAGGGGGTTGTTCTGTTAAACCAACAGTATGGCTTTAAACCTATCTAAAAAGCAAATTGCTGTGTAACTTCCAGCACAGCAATTCGCCCTCCTTTTTTGGCTAGAAAAGCCCTCTGGCTTCTGCGGCGATGTGGAGGCTACAAGAACATCCTTGGTTGGGCAGCCTTGGCCCCAGGGCCACCCTTTGTTATCCTTATCCTAAATGGTGACTCTTGAAAATGATGAACTCTCCAAACACTCATGTCTTCTGCATCTCTGAATCCTTGACTTATTTACCTTATTTTCTCCAACATTCAACCTTTAGTTTTGCGGGCTTCTCAGGCTGCCACTGAAAGATATACAGGATTACACAGACAAACAAGCTATTCCGCTATCTTTTCAGGATAGATAAACAAA
Organism: Sceloporus undulatus; assembly: GCF_019175285.1. NCBI lineage: Eukaryota > Metazoa > Chordata > Lepidosauria > Squamata > Phrynosomatidae > Sceloporus > Sceloporus undulatus. The sequence goes on from NC_056525.1 coordinate 173,763,103, forward strand.
ATAAAATCTAGTTATGGTGTGTTACAATATGTATTAATAGCTTTTTAAACCAGGGGTGTGAATTGCATAGTAATGCAACCTCCAGCAGCCTTAGCCAGCATAGCCAATGTTGGGGGAGGGGTGGGAACCTAGGAATTGTCATTTAACAGGGTCCCTAATTCCCACACTACATTAATGGAATTTAGATGCATATTTTGATGGACTATAGACATGGTTTGAACCCAGTCAGGTTCAAAATTGGTTCTATGTATCTGTAATGCTTGGTTTTCAGGTAGGTAGAGTAAAGTTGGCCTTCCATATCCACAGTTTTTTTTTTAATATAATAATATAATAATAATTAATAATAATAATAATAGTTATCCCAGGTGGACGAGGCAGGTATAACCTGATTTAGAAACATACAGAATAACACACAACAATTCGAATAAAATACCTAACAATTAGCGATTAAAAACAGGATATCACAGGCAACGCTGGAGTTCAGGGGGGTGGACTCGTGTCTTCCCAAAAATCAGGTGGGTATGCGCACGAGAAGAGCTCTATCTTAACTGCCTTCCTGAAGGTTCCAGGAGGCAGTAAGATGGATCTCTCCGGCCTTCCGGGAGACTATTCCACAGTGTTGCAGCAGCTATTCAACAGTCTTGGAGCTGCTATTCACCCGCTGGAAAAAAAAAATTAATCCAAAAAGTTAACCTTGATATTGCATTTTACGTAAGGGGAACCATTTACAATGGTATTTAATGGGACTTAGAATCATAGAATCATAGAATCGTGAGTTGGAAGAGACAACTGGGCCATCCAGTCACACCCCCTGCCATGCAGGAAATCCAAATCAAAGCATCCCTGACAGATGGCCATCCGCCTCTGTTTAAAGACCTCCAAGGAAGGAGACTCTATCACCCTCCGAGGGAGTAATTCCACTGTCGAACAGCCTTACTGTCAGGAAGTTCCTCCTAATGTTTCAGGTGGAATCTCTTTTCCTGTAGCTTGCATCCATTGCTCCGGGTCCTGTTTTCTGGAGCAGCAGAAAACAAGCTTGCTCCTTCTTCAACATGACATCCTTTCAAATATTTAAACAGGGCTATCATATCGCCTCTTAAATTCTTTTCTCCAGGCTAAACATCCCCAGCTCCCTAGTCGTTCCTCTAGGGCATGGTTTCCAGACCCTTCACCATTTTGTCGCCCTACCTTTGGACACGCTCCATTTCTCAATGTCCTTTCTGAATTGTGGCGCCCAGAACTGGACCCAATATTCAAGGTGGGGCCTGACCAGAGCAGAATACAGTGGACTATTACTTCTCTTTGATCTAGACACTATACTTCTATTGATGCAGCCTAAATAGCATTGGCCTTTTTAGCTGCCGCATCACACTGTTGACTCATGTTCAACTTGTGGTCTACTTGGACTCCTAGATCCCTTTTCACACGTAGTTTCAATCAGCCAGGTTCACCCTCCTATATCTGTGCATTTTATTTTTCCGCCCTAAGTGCATACCTTACATTTCTCTGTGTTGAATTTCATTTTGTTACTTTGGCCCAGCTTTCTAGTCTATTCAGGTCATTTTGATCTTGATCCTGTCCTCGGTGGGTATTAGCTATTCCCCTAATTTGGTGTCATCTGCAAATTTGATAAGTATGCTCCCAATTCTGTCCTCCAGATCATTGATAAAGATGTTGAATAGCAACTGGGCCCCAGACAGCAGCGCTGTGGGAACCCCACTGGTCACTTCTTCCAGGATGAAAAGGAGCCATTGTTGAGCAACCCTTGGGTTCGGCCGGTCAACCCAATTACAGAGCCATGTAACAGTTCCTTTGTCTAGCCCACATTTTTACAAGCTTGTTTGCAAGTATGTCATGGAAACCTTGTCAAAGGCCTTAGTGAAATCAAGAATACTATTCCACAGCATTCCCTTCATCTACCAAGCTGTTTAATTTATCAAAGAAAGAGATTAGGTTTGTCTGGCATGACTTGTTTCTCTGAAAACCCATGTTGACTTTTTGTGATTATGGCATTGCCTTCTAGATGTTCACAGACTCTCTGTTTATGTATTCTCCAGAATCTTTCCTAGTACACTGGTCCCACCCCGGGATATGAATGCGCCGCCTTACGAAATTCGGGTTACGAAAAAAAAAATCCATTCAAAAAAACTGTTCCGGGTTACGAAGGTTATTTCGGGTTACGAAAAATTTTTGGTGCTTTCGCGCTATTTCACAACGACATCGCGGCTTTGCCCCCATTAGCCCTATGGCTTTTTCGGCTTACGAAGTATTCCGGGTACGAAAGCGGCGGCGGAACGAATTAATTTCGTAACCCGGGGTACCCCTGTACTGATGTCAGACTAACTGACGATAATTGTTGGACTCCTCTTTTTTCCCTTTTTTGAAGATGGGGGGACAATGTTTGCCCTCGCCAGTCCTGCTGGGATCTCTCCTGTTTTGCAGGAGTTTTCAAAGATTATTGCCAATGGCTCCGATTTACATTTGCCAGTTCTTTTAATACCCTTGGATGGAGTTCCATGGTCCCCGGAGACTTAAATTCATTTTTATTTTTTTCTACTTATTTTTTTTCTTTAATTCTTCTCCTTCTGTCTCTTCCTTATCTCTCAGATTCAGTACTTTTTCCTCTTGTCGTGACTGAAATTCCCTATTCTGTCCTCTGCTCCATTATCCTAGGTTGAGCACCCTTGCTTTTCTAGAAACAGAGGCCAAAGAAGGTGTTGAGTTCTGCCTTTTCTCTGTCCTCTGTTTAGCATTTTGCCATCTTCTCCCACTCAGTGGCCCTACCGTTTCCCTTTCTTCTTCCTTTTGCTGCGGACATAATCCAAAAAAGCCCTTTTTATTGTTCTTAACCTCGCTCTAGCAAGCTGAGTTCATTCTGCGCTTTAGCTTTTCTGACTTTACCCCTACATATTGCCTGCTATTTCTTTGCATTCCTTTTTTTGTGATTTCCCCCCTTTTCCATTTCTTATACAGTACATGTTCCGTTTCAAACTTAGCTCGGTTGAAAGTTCCTTAGTCATCCCATCCTGGTTCTTGAGACACCTCCCGTTTTCCTTTCTCATGGAACGTTTAAATGTGCCTTCAGTACGTTTTGAGAAAGTCCCATCCGTCCTGAACTCCTTTATCTTTTAGTATTTCTGACTTGAGCATCCACAGATTTTGTTATCCATGGGGGTCCTGGAACCAAGCCTAGCAAATACCAAGGTCCCACTGAAATAAGATGCTACATTTTGAAAATAATAAAGTTGTCTCTAAAATGAGGGATTAGCAGTTTCCGAGGGTCCAGTGATGTTTGCTCTTCCTGCAGTCCTTGCAGAACCACACATACCCTGACTCTCCTGACTCCTGAAAAAATTACTCCAAATATTGTGTGAGTTGCCATTTCAAAATAATTTTCTCAGGCCTCTTAGAGTAAAATAGTAGTAAAATTGGGCTTTTAAAAAAAAGAACCAAGAAGTAACCAATTTGCTATTCTGGAACAACAGAAGTCATAGGGGATGTCTCAGATTTGTGTTCTCTGCTCTGGGCCTTAGGGTGAGAAGTATAGGACAAGAATGCTGTTTCAAAATAAAAAGGATTTCTTTTACCTCATGCTGCCAACCACTGCTGTCACAATAGAATGGATGCTCTAGAGTTCTCAAATCATGGCTGATACCAAGGGTCTGTAAGCAGAGTGGTCAGTGTGGAGAAATCCTAAAGTGCCTCAGTAGTCAATATCTCAGGAGTTCCTGAAAATGGTAGTGTGAGATATTGTACTACTTTGTGGCTTTTTAAATTTTATTGTGAAATTTGCCAGTTCTAGTTCTACTTTCTGCACCCTACTGTAAATAGTTAAAAGTTCCACCTCCCTCATCCTACCCTAAATGGTTAAAATCACAATGATTAATAGAAGAAGAACTGGAGTACTATTTTCCAAAAAACGTTTAAAACAGAGACAGTAAAAGTTTCTTTTTTCTATTCAAAGCAGTCTTTGCTTCCTTCAGCTGGTCTACAATTCTTATCTTAAAAGTGGTGTTTGCTAAGGCATTAAAAAATAGAACTGGGAAAAGTTTGTTTGTCTGTGCAGTGCAGAACTTGGAACATTTAATTTCTACCCAGAAAAAAATGTTTATTATTTATTAGATTTGGCATTTTATTAGTTGAATTACATATTCTAAGCAACTGTGGTTGATGCTTAATGGCATCACAAGGGACTGTCCCAAGGTTTGGGTCCTGATAGATGTTAGGATGGCCATGCCAGATGGATGCATGTGTTGGAGGGATGAGAGGAGGCATCTGCAATGTGGCCTGAGGACACATGCAGCCAACTGGACACACTTTCCTCGCCTATGTTTTAAACACACTATTACTGTTCAGAACAATTTTATTATTGATACATTGTGGACTTTGTGATAGACGATAGACATGGTGCAAAAAACAATATTGCTGGATCAGGCCAAAAAGCCTATCTAATCCAGCATTCTGTATTCCATGGTAGCTAACCAAAGGATGGAGGGCAATAGCCCCCTTCTGCTGTTGCTTCCCAGCAACTCATGTTCAGAGGCAAGGTGCCTCTGATCCTAGAGGTGTCATTAAACCATTATGACCAATGGCTGCTAACAACTTTGCCATTCAGGAATTTTGTAGGATTGGCCCTTCCAATATACATGATGAAATAGCATTTAGGTTTGAGCAAAAAGCATACAATTTAAGTAACACGGGGGTACACTATTTGACCAGTGAAAATCTATAGGATATCTTAGTGCTGTTGGTTGACTGTCTATCTAAATAATTAGAGTGGCAGAGTTTTCTATCTACCAATTGGACAGACAAACTGCAGTGAAAACAAGGAACCCACAATGAAAGTAAACAACTAGTGTCATAATTGGTAAAAACTCCAGTAGGGCCCCATTCCCACTATAAGAAGAATCTGATTGCTGAGCGAATTAAATGACCCTAGTTCCCATTTGAAACCAGTTCCTGTCACAATGTGATTGAATCTGTCATGATGAAGCAAGGTAAAAGCAAAAGAATCGATTTTTCCAGACACCAGCTAAAAAGAGGTTCTTTTGAAAAAACGTGATTTCAAAGCTTGTCAAGCAAGTGGGAACAACAGATTGGAATTGCAGCATTCTGGAGGGGAGGGACTAATGGCAGAGGAGTGTTTACCATCCCTCCCCATTTTGTTGGAGATGTCACACACACACACACACACACACACACACACACACACACACACACCCGTGCTGTCTTGTCATTATTGGTGTGATGTTTGGTTCCTTTTTTTAAAAAAAATAAAAAATAAAACTAAGCGCTTAAGCGACAGAATGGTTTAGCAAAGGTGTTAAACCACTCTGCCGCTTATGCGCTTAATTGTATTTACAAAAAAAAAGAAAGAAAGAAAAGAAAATATGCCCTGTCCTCCTTCTCCCAAGCCTCCCTGGAGCCCTCCATTTCCATCATCCTTCTCGTCCTCTTCGCCCTTCCCGGCCTGGCTATGTCCCTTCCCCGGCCCCAAGCTCCCTTCCCAGCTTTGTGTCCTTCTCATCCTCATCATCTTCTTGGCTCCTCCCCGCCTTGCCCTTCTTCATTGCCATCCTCCTTGTCACATTCTCTCAGCCTCACACTCTCTCAGCCTCAGAACACACTCTCTCAACCTCCAACCCCCCCCCCCCATTTCCAAGCCGGGTTATGTGAGATGATTGATGGGGGAGTTTAAAGAGGTGCTGCCAGTGGTAACCACAATTGCCTCAAAAAAACCCTCGATCATACAGGGTAAGAAAAAAAAACCTTTCATAATGAGAACAAGGAGTCTTTTGAAATCGCTTTCCAAACCAGGGCAGGAGCGAATCACAAAGCCATTCATCCTGCCAGTGAGAATGACCCCCAAATGAGTGGATGATGATGTGATGTGAAAGGAGAAGTTTGGATGCCTGAGTAGGTAGTTTTGAAAACAGAGTGGGTGGCAAGAGGATTAAATTTGTTTTAAAAAGGAGAAGTGAGTATTACAGAAGTTTTTTCCGAAATCTTTACCTAAACCAATAATATATCAGAGCTGGCTTAGAAGCCTTGGGGAATTTCCTCTAAAGTATAATTGGAAATGTGGGTTGTACTCATGGATGTAATAATATAGATATGTGGATCTCTGTCCTGCATTATTTTGTTTGTTGTTGTTGTTGTGTGTCTTCAAGTCATTTCTGACTCATGGAGACCCTAAGGGGATTTCTTGGCAAGATTTGTTCAGAGGAGGTTTGCCATTGCCTTTCCCCAAGGCTGAGAGCAAGTGACTTGCCCAGGGTCACCCAGTGGTTTTCATGGCTGAGCAGGGAGTCAAACGCTGGTCCCCAGAGTTGTAGTCCAGCACTCAAACCACTTTGCCACATTGGCTCTCATCCTGCTTTATACATTAGGCAAGTATGTTTTTGATCTAATTCCAAGATTCTCTTTTAACAGGCAAAACTACAGTAGCTGTAAAATTAAAGTGTGGGAATTATCATGGAGATTTAATTTTAAAAAATACTTGCTATTTCTGTAAATCAACCCTAGATGGCAACACTACACTGTGTATTCTTCCCATAATACAATAAAAGTGTTTTTAAAAGCTGGCCCTGTAAAGCTAATAGGACATTTCGGGAAAATAGGAAATGGTCCTAAAGTATGACTGCTTTGCAATTCTAGAAGTTTCTGGTAGATTTCAGTTCTGACAGTTTACAAAGGTAGCAAAAAATTAAATAAATCATAGGTTACAGTCATGCACAGTTTATTGTTGTTAATTGCACTCAAATTTACTTTGACTCATGGTGAACCCATGAGTGAGACACTGGAGTTTATCAGACAAAGGAAATTGGAAGTATAATCCAATGGCAATCCGAGTGCAATCATGGGGTTTAATGTTACTGCGTGATAGACTACCACTCATAATTTCGGGCAATGGGAAGTCAGTCCGAACGCAACCATGGGGTTTCACGTTATTGCGTGATAGACTACCACACGCAATTTCGGGCAATAGCAAGTTATTTTTGGGCTACCCTCCACTTTTCCTAGCATTATTGTCTTTTCCAGTGAGCTGTTTCTTCTCACATGTAAGCATGAGAATCCTTAAACCTAATGCAGCTAGCACATGAGGTTATAAGTATGATTATGGTAAAAACCAAAATAAATGACACAATTGGACCTACAGTTCTTCCAGCCTTAGAGTAAGTTTCACATCTTACATTTCATATTTGAGTTACTATTTTAAAGTTGTCTAGGTGGCTGGTGCCAAAATCTAGCAGTATTCCAGATTCAAAGAGGAACTTGTGTTGACTGGTGTGGTAGAGCTTAAGCATCAGCCCCAAACCAGAGACCCATGAGACCAGAGGAGAGACTGCAGTCCCTGAAGCCAGGCCAACAAAAGACCAGCATTTCAAAGGGCATTGCATGCTGAGATCTGGTGTTGTCAACAGAGGCAGTATGACCTGTACGCATACACAGATGACTGTGCATAGGATCCTACATGGCTGCTCTTTGTGGCTTTATTGCATAGTGAGAGGATGGAGCCTAAGAAGTGTAGTCAAGCTCAGGAGTTATACAAATGCTGCCTTGGCCCTGAAAGACTTATCACTTAATGAGTTCTCATTCTCAAACATTCTTAGGGCCAAAACAGATGATCTTTCATCACTGGATAGGTTCCATGGAAACCACATGCCGTGACCCGATCCAGCTTTTTTCCAGTGCAAAAAGAAGCAGCAAAATACAGCTCCTTTTTGTGCTGGAAAAAGTTGCTTTTTCCACCACTGCCATGGCTTTTTGGTGCTCCTGTGGCATGCAGCATCTAAAAGCCCCACCCCCGGATTGTTGAAAAGCTACTCCCATGTGGGCATTGGAGTGGCATAATGCTGGCATTGGGGTAGCATCATGCATATGCCATGCCCCCATGCCACCAGAAAGCTGGCGGATTTTGCCGGTTTGTAACGATGATAGAATCCTGTGTATTGCTGGTGTACATCTGTGCTCAATACTGTACTGCTTCCCAAATTGGACCACCCTGACTCAGCCAGAACTGTGCTAATACCAAAAAGACTTCAGGTGGCATCCCACTATGAGGCTCAGTGGAGGAAGCAGCTATGTGTTGTGTGTCTCTGTGTGTGCACATGCCTTTGCCTGTGCATGTATGGATATCTCTTTCTTGCCATAAGTCCCATATTTTGGGAGAAAGTTAGGGTGTTTGTCTTTTTAAAAGGTGAATTGGTTAAATAGTACCATTAAAACAATACACATTTTAAATTATTTTCTTAGGTCCAAAACACACTGCTAAAATAATCCAGTTTGAGACTGCTTTAACTGCACAAGATCAATACTAGGGAATTCTGGGAACTTAGTTTTGTGAGAAATTTAGCCTTCTCTACCAGAATGTTCTGGTGCCACAGTAAACTACAGTTCCCAGGATTCCCTAGCATTGAGCCAGGGCAGTTAAAGCAGTCTCAAACTGGATTATTTCTGCAGTGTATGTTGGACCTTAGTCTTACCTCAAACACTAGTTTCCTATAACCTATATACAGTACCTCAAGACTTAAACTTTTCTGAAACATTTCACTGACTTCCATATATGTGCATATAGAATAGACACAATTTTGAATGGATTCTTACTTGCTTGCCACAATATAATTGTTTATCAAATTGGTGAGAAGACAGAATTATCTGAGAGCCTAACCATACATTTATTAGGTAAGTAATCACCGGTAAATGCTTGAGAAGATTATGTATAGTCCACTCGCTGAAATACATTAAAATATTTTCTAGGGAGAGTGACAGTCAAGACCAAGGACTTTATTTGTGAGAGCAACTGAGAAATCAGAACAAAAAACTAAAGCATTTCTAGTCCAGCCAGAAATGAAATGAAGCAGCATACAATCTGATACAGGATCCTCATGAAGATGGAGTCTTCCATAATAGTAAACAGAAGAAATTTAGAAAGAAAGATAGTGTTCACAGTATTATTAAACATTGTACAGAATCCAGTGGTTAAAAACAATGAAAAAATACAGGTGTGTTTTTTCCAAAGGAAAAAGGAAGATTGAAGAATGATTAGAAATCAAGTTAGCAAACTGTAACATTAAGGCCTTAGCTGTCTCTCAAAGAAAGAGGGTGAGAAAAACAGCTGCAGCAAAATACTAAAGATATGAATGCTAGAAAAGGTTTTGGGGAGGCACAGTGCTAAACATGAATACAACACATGTCTAAACAACTGGAATTCCCTTGTTGGTTATACAGTCATCCCTTCATATTTGCGGATTTGATTATTCACGGATTTCATTAATATGTTCTCTCTAGGACTGTCTAGGTCCTCCAGTGCAACTCTGTGGTCAACTTTAACTAAAAGTTGCACTGAAAGACCATTTGTAGCTACTCCAGTGCCATTCTATGGTCAGTGTATGTTGGACATTGACCACAGAGTTGCACTGGAGGACCTAGAGATTCCTAGAGAGGAGTCCTCTCAGGGAAAAACAGTGTTTTTGTTATTTGCGGTTTTTCCATATTCACGGGGGTCTTGTTCCCCTAACCCTAGTGAATATGGAGGGACAATTGTACTACTTGTTGATGTACTCTTCCCATTTGACATATGACTAAAACTGCATGTACCAAACCAATCTCACTCTCACCTCTGCTGAGCTATTAATAGATTTTGTACAAGCAAAGAAAAAGAAGGCACATTTTTAATCTCTCATGCAGCAATCAGGATAAGTCCAAACAGCTTTTATACCCCCATAAATCACAAAGGATACAATTAACATAAGAGATTCATGAACCTTTGGCATTGGACAAGGATTGTTTTAGTGCCATGATGCATTAAGCCACAACTTGTAATATATTGTGAATGTTTTCCATTTTGTTCTGCTGGGGAAAGGCACAGGTAGCTCAATGTTCAATTTACATAAATAATAAAAAATGGTGTGACACCATTTCATCTGGTCTGCATTTCTCAGGGTACAGGTAGTCCAGTTGCATTATTATCCAACATGTCTCTTGAATGCCAAATGTACTAACATTATTTAACATTGTGCTTGCTTTCTCCACAGTTTGCGACAGTACTTTATTCAACCCAGCATATGAAAAAAAGCAAAAAGGAGGGGAAAGAAAAATAAATGGAATAGGGCATATTCTCAGTTGCTATTTACTGAAACTGTATTTTGTTTGACTAAGATTTATTTTAATAAACAGTATCAGTACATATAAGCAAGAAGGGCTTATCAATCCTCATTCTAGCTTGGATCTTTAAAAAAGATGAAGAGTAAATTAGTGGTGCAGTACAAATATCTGAGCAGGAGTGCATTAATACATAGTTATAACAGATACACTTTATAACAGCTCACTCTACTCACTTAAGAACTTGGGGAGAAAATCTTTGAATTTAGTTTAACCCCCCCCCCCCAAAAAAAGGCTCTGTGAATAGAAAACAATGTATGCAGGAGCTTCTGAATTTAACTCAGTGTTTGGTAGTATAAAGATCTTTGGGAAGGGTTTTTTCACAGTAATTCTAAAGCTATTGGGCACAGTCCAGCAAAGCTGAGTCACAGTGACAAAATCTTCTTCGTTCTGACTGAAGTCAGTGAACAGATTTATCAAGCTGTCTTATGACTGCTTACTGGAACTTGGAAAATTTTTACTAGAGTCAAAAATCTAATTGTTAGTCTCAAATATAGTAGACCCATTGATCCCATGCAATTTACAACAATGTTCACTTAACATTCAACGTGGTAGAATTCAAAGATATAGCTATTAGTCTGTAGTCTATGAAAGCTCATGCTGCCAACTTCTTTCTTTCTGTTAGTCTCAAAGGTGCTATAGGAATCTCTCTACTTACCATTCAACAGTGGATTCAGGAGGATGTATTCTAGCTGAAATTAGCAATTGGATTTTAAACCATTAACTATAAGTCCCAGTGGCCATGTGAGCTGAGGGCTTATGGAAGTTGTAGTCAAAAAAGTTACATTTCCAGGATCTCAGAGACATAACTGGGTTAGTCTGATTTTCCAAGATCTGTGACAAACCATTAGTTCATCTGCTTGACCAGTGCCTGTTGTGTCAACATATCAAAGTCTCAGGTTGAACTCTTTATGTTTCGACTTAACTGGAGATTCTGAAGAGTTGATTTGGCACTTTTGCATGTATTCTGTGCCTGCACTGTACCACTATTCAGACATGATTTCTCCCAATGATGTATTGCCATATCAGTGTTTTCAAGTGAACCCTTAATGAAAGGCAACCAGAACAGAGTTATGTGAGTTCCATTCACCTTTCCAAACTCCCCATCTCCTTTCAAATAGTAACTGGCCAATGTAAAGTTATGTCTGCTTTTGTTTGAGCTCGTATTCATATACATGCGTAACCTGATGCTAAAATCAGAAAGAAACTCATTCTGCTCTAGATTTTTGGGATCAGTTTATGTAATGCAGTCTCAGGTTGTGACAAAGTACTTGGAGGGATGCAGCCAACCACCTGTACTCTTGGTCTTTGCCCATCTTAACTGTTAAGATTAGAGGCAGCGATGCACTGACTCTTTAAGAAATCCTGTTTGTTTCTAGAAGTTCTAATAGTTATCACACAAATACCAATATCTCCTTTGGGAACAAGATTTTGAAAAAGGCTATGGCAGCTCAACTCCAGCCACTTTTGACAAAGTGGATAATCTAGGCCCATTTCAATCTAGCTTCATGCTTAGATTTGGTACTAAAATAGCTTTGGTTGCCCTAACAGATTACCTTTGCTAGGATGTAGACAACATCTGAGATATGAACCTGTTGGTAATCCTTGGTGTCTCAATGGCATTTGATACCATTAACAATTATATCTTACAGTACAGCGGGCCCTATGTATCTGCTGGGGTTTGGTTCTAGGACACCCCTGCCCCCATGGATACCAAAATCTGTGGATGCTCAAGTCCCATTAAATACACTGGCATAGTAAAATTGTATTCCTTCCTTCCTCCAATCTCCCTTAATCACCTTAAAACTCTCTTAGTTGTTTCTCTTCTTGTAACTTGCTTACTTACTTACAGTTACCCTCTGCAACTTTCTCCTCCTTCTATTGTTTTTACCTTTTTCATCCTTACCTATTAACACCTCCATTATATGATCTTTTAAAATTACTTAACTGAAATCACAAATCTTGGCTCAGTGCCTAGCGCTCTACATTTTAATATTTAAATCATATTATATATACTAAAACACATCTTAACTTTCAATCTTACAGTCTTGGTTCTTATTTATTACTTTTATTGTCCTTCACTTTATATTATGCTAAATCTATGTTAAATATTTAAATATCTATTTGATCTTTAACAAAATATACTGCTGATTTCTTCTAGGTATTCTATACTATCTCATTATTTTGCACCAATTTTTCTTTGAAACCTTCCATTGCTATAAGTCCACATTTGGGGGATAAGTAGGTTATTACACATTCCCAGTCTTTTTAAAATTTCTCCAAATTTCTGTCAGTCTGTCCATCTCAGTTAGATCATCTAAGTTTGCCTTTTAGAATATATATATATATATATATATATATATATATATATATATATATTCCAAGCCATGGATGTTTGTGGATAAAAACTCCATGGATATAGAGGGCTGACTGTACTGACTTTGTGTCTGAGTGCTATATGCAGGCTCAGGTTCAGAATATGGCACTCACTTTTTTTGGGGGGGGGGATTTTTAATTTTGGTTGATCTTATGAGCATTTGATTTTTGCTTGATCCCATGGTCCCATAAAGATTCACCTTATATCCCCTGCACTTTTTAAAATGTATGCAAAGCTTTATTACAAGTAAGTTCATCAAGAGATTTAGAGTAGGCTTGCCAGTTCAGGATCATCCCAGACCCCGAGGTTTCCAGGTCAAAACCTGAGGCCTAAGGATGCCCCTGGTAATGTCATTAAATGTTATGCATCAAGTGCCAACCATAATTATTCAGAGTTTGTCATTGAAACACAAATAGAGAGAACATATTTGGAGGGTGAGCCTCCTTGTGCCATAACAAATGAGAGAGAAGGAAAATGCTAAGTACTTTAAATCCATACGACTCTCTGGAACTTCTTTGAAAGTTGCAGCAACAAATCATTTCCGCTTTTCAAATTGTGGCAAGTGGCTGCTCTGTTAAACTAAGCTGGAAAGTTGCACATAGCTTTTTGTCTTGCTCAGAAACAAGCCCACCCAAACTGGAGAATCTGCATCTTTGTCTCCTTTCTGGAGATGATCCACAAATTCTAGAGATTCAGGACCAGGCCCTGCAATCTGACAACCCTAATTTAGAATGACATGTCATATATGTGCTGGTGGCACAAACTCTGATATGCCTTGTCACGAGAACTTGTGCAGGTACCCTACTGGTGTCTGGACTCAGGTTTGTGTTGGTTAAAGGCTAATAAATTGAAGTTGAATCCTGACAAGAAAGGGGCCCTATGAGTAGGTACTTCTCATAATTGGGAAATGGCATTTTTACTAAGGCCCATACAAAATATCCTGGTTTGGAAACTGGGTTATTTCCCTGTTGTTCAGATTTGCACCGATTGTACTTGGTGCAGTTTATGGGGGAGCAACTGAAAAGACCATTTAAACCAGTGCAGTTGGCACTGGATCCCTTAGTGTGTGTTTTTAAAGAACCACAACGATCTGCATCTCTGATAGTGTGAGTAATCTATCGGATTGATTTGGATCGCGCAGCAACTGTTCAGAAAAGGAGGCACCTCCATTTTGATCCAAAATTGTGACGAATGGGAACTTCAGACTGGATTTAAATGCTACAGAGAGATTTGCTGCCTTAAAACATAGTGGGAATGGTGAATCAATTTTGAATCAATTCACAAATGCGAATCTCTCAGTGCAAAAAACATAAGTGTGACTGGCCCCTAAATGGAGATAGCACTTCCACTGAAACAGCAGGTGCATAGTTTGTAGGTATGCTTTGATCCAGCACATTCATATTAAGTGGTCTCAATAAACAGTATTGCCTTTTATCAGCTTTGGCAGACTGACCAACAGATGCTATTTCTAGACAAGAATAGTCCAACCATAGTGATTCATGCTCTGATAAATTTCAAACTGGGTTATGGTAATGTGTTGTAGATAGGGCTATAATTGAAAATGACACAGAAATTTCAACAGTACAAAAAAACAGCAGCCAGAACAGTAACTAGTACAGCGAACTGGAATCATATTATACCAGCTCTGAAGCAGCAGTACTAGTTGCTTATTTGCTTTTGAGCCCATTTCAAAGTCATGGTAACTTGACTTTGAAGCCCTAAACAGTTTGGGACCCAAAATATCCATAGGAGTGACAATGCCAATATCACCCTGCTCATAACTTGACCTTGTTAGCTCGGGTTCTTTTTCTACAGCCTTCTTAGTTGTAGCATCCCAACTATGGAATAATCTTCCCATGACTGCAGCAACAATGGAATTGTGTAGTTGCCAACTCAGGCCTTTTTTTGTTTGCTCACTTCAATTGGTTGATTCTGCCTATTCTGTGGTATCTGCTGCCTTTCATTTTATTAAGGCATTTTTCCTGGTGATTTTATTGTTTTAATTATATTTGTATTCTGCCCTGCTTTTGGAATTATGAAGGGTGATTTTAAAATGATTTAATACACAAACAAATGAAAAATGAAGATTTGAAGCCCACGAGCAGCTTTTGGCATTGATTCAATCACTCCATTGTGACTTTAAAAACTCCTATTTAACAGTCTTCACCAGCAACTGAGCTCAGTGACAGCAGCTAAGATTTATAAAGCAGCCTGAGAGTTGTGTTGTGGGTGTTCATTTTCTTCCCATTCTGATCTGTACAATGCTGGGAGAGCAGTTCATCAATAAAAGCAAAGGAAACAGAAGAGAGAAAGATGTATCAATCTTCCTCAAAGGATTATTATCAACTCATATTTGAAAGGGAAGGTGAAAGGAAGAAAAAGAGGTAGACTAGGTTCTCATATGTTGCTGCCATAATTAAACACCACAGTTGTGTGGGGAAAACTGAAGAAGGCATGACAATTATTCACACGCACACTGGCAAAGGAAAGGAAGGAAAGTAAAAAGATGGATAGGGAGAAACTCATCAATGAAAAGATGCTATAGATTATTCTTGAAGTTTTCTTCTCAGTTATTCAAACGTTCTGGCCTCAGGAGGATAGAATGAGGTGTGAGCATATGCTTTATGCATGAGTACCTTTGACTGTATCACCCATGTATCTTTACTTACCTCTTTATAGATAAAGAAATAGTAAGTGAGAGCTAAATCAAATGCCAGTGTCCCTGTGTATCACTCTTTTGAATAAAAAATACATTTTTAAATAAGATCATTTCCTTGATTTACTTAGTTATCTTTTACCAAGTTCATTTTGTTTCCTTCTGTTCCACTTTTCACTGCCGCCCTAAGCCATGTGTCACTTCTAAATAATAGAGTTCGTTTTGTAATTAATTATTTTCATTTGTAAAGCCACTTGTTAACACACCAGAAACAGTTTAAACATTCTCCTGAAGTTGATTTCTGTTTAATGGTTCAATCCTCATACTTATGGTAAAGTACAAATACAGTGGACCCTCCACATTCATTGGGGTTAGGGGCAGAGGAACCCCATGAAAGTGGGAAAACCACAAATAAAACTTTTTTTAACCTGAGAGAACACTTGATTCCTAGAGAAGGGTTCTCTCAGGTAATTTTGTGTGTGTGGTTTTCCCACTTTCACGGGGGTCCTGTCAGATCTGCCAGAACTTGACCATGAAAATGCACTGGAGGGCCTACAAATGCTTAGAGAAGTGTTCTCTCTAGGAATCTTTGGGTCCTCCAGTGTGACTTTTGGCAGACGTTGATGTCAGAGTCACACTTGAGGACCTACAGACTCCTAGAGATAACATATTAATCAAATCTATGAATAATCAAATCCGCAAGTCAAAGCCACAAATGTGGAGGACTGACTGTAAATGTGGGCATTTTATGCATCTGCTTATAGCCAATATCAAGCTGCATTTCACATCATATTTGCATCATGTGTGCAAGATAGCACTCTTACAACCCAGATTTACTGAACTCTTAGGGCTTATTCCCATTGGAGGAATGACTCGATTTCTGATCCAGCTTGGCTGTGCATCAGAAATCGATCCCAAAAGGTCCCTCGTCCCCACTACAAACAAGATTTACCTTACTCCAGAGTAAGTGCAGAGTTTTTTTTGACATAATTCTTGTTCCCATTTGTGCTCCAGGTGTTAATCATTTGGCGGCAGGACTGGAGGAGGGTGGGAGAGAGGAAGAAGCCCCCAAGTTGGGGATGGAGGAGGGGGAAGAAGGTCTGGGAAGAAGGGAGAAATGGGGGACTTCTGGTAGCAGGGAGGGACAGAAACAGGACTGCTGGGGCATCCTGGGAAGGGAGAAACAGAGGACAATTTTTTTTAATTAAACTGAGCACATATGCGCTTGATTGCTTTAGCAACTACATGCCTTTGAAAGTAGTTGCAAAAGCAATCAATTTATTTGCACTCAGTTTAATTAAAAAAAACAAGTACAAAAGCAGCAGTGACAGGGGGGAGATCTGTCATAAACTGAGGAGGGATGGTAAACACCCCTCTGCCATTCGTCTCTCCCCTCTGCCATTCGTTCCCACCTATTTGGCTCGCTTCAGGATTGATTCCTGTGAAAAGAACTGCAAAAAAGCCAGTATCAAGTAACCCCAGGTTTATTCTGTTTTGTAAACCGCCGTGATCATAGGAATGGCGGTATATAAATAACATTTCAATCAATCAATCAATTTGTGTTTGCCCCGCTTCTTTCCTCCTGGAATCGATCCAGTGAGAATCAGAAGCAGGTTCAAATAGGAACGAAAATCGTTTGCCCCGAATCCTGCTCTGGAGCAAACTGCAATGGGAATGAGCCCTTAGTTCTATTCTCTCAATGAGTAACAAGGTATGACAAGATTCTGATGTAGGTTAGCTCAGCGATGCTCCTAGGGTGTCCATTATGTTATCATTGTACTGAGAAACCTGGGTAACTCGCATCTTATTTTTTCCTTTTCTGTGATACATATCCAAACCCTACAGTCTTTTGCACAATGGGCTGCCTGGTTAAAACTGACTGGATTTTTAAACATGTAAGTGTAGGTGCCTTGGGAAAGTTGTCTAGCCACTAAACAATTTTCTCACTTGCTGACTAGACCACTGAGATCAGAAAAAGAATGTACTGCATTGCTAGACAAAAGAATAATCAATACTCTTGCATTATCTTCCCTATAATGATCTCTGGAGCCAGCATGGTGCAATGGTTTGGGCATTGGACTATGACACTGCAGATCAGGGTTTGAATCCCCACTCAGTCACAGAAACCCACTGGGTGACCTTGTGCAAATTATAATCTCTCAGTGTCAGAGGAAGGCAAAGGCAAACCCAGTCTGAACAAATCTTTCTAAGAAAATCCCATGATAGCTTCACTTTAGGGTTGCCGTGGAAATGAATTGAATGCACACAGCAACAACAAAAACCCTGACTACATGCACAAATGAACAGTAAAACAAGTATGGGATAAATAATCTATATAATAATCTCCCTGATGTATATGGAGTGATCTCATAAATTATGGCGCGGGACAGACCGCCAAGAAACGGCAGTCTGCTGGCACCCATTTTTGCTCCTCAGGGACGGTGCAGCCCCCAAATGGTGTGCCGCCGCTGCAGAGCAAAAAGAACCCATAATTTCCAGTTTCTTTGTGTGATGCCGCACTGACGTTGCAAGTGCACCATTGGTGCACTCGTGATGTAAGTGGCGCACATCACCATGCGGATGCTGAGCAGTGCTTACATCACAATGGCAGCGCCCAGGTACATGGGGTGTCACCATTGTTACACCGCCGCCGTATAGTAGGGTTGCGGGGCGTGCGGTTGCTCTGCCCCTGGGCAACCCTACTACATGTCCAGGCCAGTGCAAAGCGACAGTCTGGATCAGGCCTTAGATACATGCATATATGAAAATACCTGATTGAAAAGAAAAACAATGCTTAGAAAGGGAAACTGATCCATTTGTTTGCTCATGTAATTAAAAGTGTTTACCCATCAGAAACTGTTACTAGATAGTGTTGTTAGTTGTGAAGGGGCAGGGAAATATAAGGGCCAATTAAGTACTACAGCATAGGATTCTATAAATAATTTGAGGTAATTACTGGCAAAGAATTTGCCATCTGGTGCATACTACCAAATTCCACAGGTAAGGCATATCCCTTTCTTAAATTATTAAGAGTGCAGTATCTCTTGGTATAGAGTTGGTTTGAAGGTTGCACAATGAATCTGAAGACTAGGGTTCAATTCCTGCTCAAGCATAAAAAGCTCCTGGGTGACCTTGGGCAAGTCACATTCTCTCAGCCTCAGATGACAATGAAGAAACATCTGAAGAAACCTGCCATGAAAACCCTATGATAGGGTTGCCTTAGGGTTGCCATAAATCAGAAAAGGAAAAGAAAGGATAGATCAAATGACTTGATTGATTAGAATACTGAAATAATGAAATTTTATTTAAGTAACAATTATAGTTTTAGTACAAGATCAAAGAAATAGAATGTAATAATATAATTTTGATGTGTTAAAGAGCCCATACATATGTCCTAAGAGGCTGGAATGATGCATGTGTTCTAAGAGGCCGGAAACCACGCCAAAGCCATGCTTTGGTACAGCTTCTGGCCTCTTAAGATGTGTGTGTCATTTAAACAGCATACCTCCAAAGTGACCCAAAGCACCTTTATTTTGGGCTGTCTGTTCCGCGCCTATAATTCTATAGAAATATACAAGATTGCAATAGAAACATGATGATGGTGGATGGAGGGTGTTGAAGGTATAAAACATATTATGTTTTAATATGACTATTCCATAAATAAAACCCTGAAAGATAGTAGTAGTTTAATATAAAAAAATGATAAATGTATTAATGTACGTGTGATGTTGACTATATGACTTTCTTAGGAAGTAGCTGTATTATTTAGTGTTTTACATTGTATGTTGGGGATATTATGTGGTATGTCACGTATATGTCTTTTGCAGTATGAATGTTTTTAACCAATAGAAATTTATTAAAAGATGTTGTCTTGTACTGTTTTTTTAATTAATTAATTAATTAATTTAAAAAAACTTGCCCCCCTGAGTACTACTAAGTTGTGTGCAGGACCAAGCTCTGCCTTAACTAATGTGAGGAAGGGGAGACCACTTTTTGTGGAGGCCCATTAAGACTTGGAGGGCTGAGGAGGGCAGGCAGAGGAGGAGGAGGCTGGGTTACTCCTCAATGGAGGCCCAGGCTCCTCCTCAGCAGCAGGCCCAGCCCGTTCCTATGGCAACAAGGACGAGGAGGAGGAGGATGGCGCTGATGCAGAGTTTCTGCTGGCAATAGAAACAAAAGCCCGGGAGCCCAGCAATTTGGCAACCAAAAGAAAGGCTGGTGATGAGGAGGAGGAGGAGAAGGAGAAGGAGAGAAAGCACCGTCTCCTGAAGGAACCCCCGCCTGCCTGCCTGCCTGCCCTCCAGACAAGGTAGAGTGTCTGACTAGGTGCCCTTCTTGCAATCCTTCCAGCCTGACATGCATCCTTCACATTCACACGAGACACGCGGGTCAGATTTATTACTGCACCAGGATCCTCCTCATGGCTGGGGAGGAGGCTCTTTGGACAACAACAACAACCTGCTTTTAAAAATAATAAAAGTAGCATCTCTGATCCTCTCCAGATAACTGAGAGATCCACACTGGAGAATTAACCCGGTTTGGCACCGCTTTAAAGGTGTCTTGGTTCAAGACTATAGAATTCTGGGAGTTGGAGTTTGTTGTGGGGCCCACAATAGACTCCAGCTCCCAGGATTCCATAGTCTTGAGCCAGAAAAGAGTTAAAGCAGTCCCAAACTGGGTTATTTCTCCAGTGTGGATGCAGCCAGAGGGTCGAAGTTTTGGGGTGGGACGGGAGGATGATGGGGGTTGCAGTTGAATGGGAAGGGAGAAGTTCAGCCTTCAGTCCATTAGATTCAACTGAAATGGATTGGGAGGATCCATAAATTAGCATTTAGAAGGTCCAAAACACACTGCAGGAATAATCCAGTTTGAGACCGCTTTAACTGTCCGGGCTCAGTGCTAGAGAATCCTGGGAATTGTAGTTTGTTGTGGCATCTTCTCTGACAGAGAAGGCTAAAATGCCCTACAAAACTACAATTCCCAGAATTTCTTAGCATTGAGCCAGGGCAGTTAAAGCATTCTCAAAATGGATTATCTTCTGCAGTGTGTTTTGGACCTTAGCTGGAAAAGAGCTGGTTTTTGGGAGGCTCGTGGGGTGAGTACTCCAAAGGAACTGGAGGATTGTAATTCAGTGCATCAAAAAAGTGCCATGGCAAAGCTCACATTCCCTCTGATAAGGTAAGGTTGGCTCCAGTGCCATAAATCTGCTTTTATAAAATGTATTGATAACATAGAATAGGCTCTAGGCTTAGCTCCAAAACACAATGCAGAAATAATCCAGTTTGAGACTACTTTAACTGCCCTGGCTCAGTGCTAGAGAAATATATGTAGAGAGATCTTGTAGCACCTTTGAGACTGGGAAATTTAGTTTATTGTGGCACTGCTGCTCTCTGACAGAGAAGGCTCACACAACTACAGTTTCTAGAATTCCCAAACACTGAGGCAGGACAGTTAAAGCAGCCACAGACTGCATTATTTCTGCTATGTTTGTTCGACTTTAGTCTTGCTTGTTGTGGTGGTTGTTGTTGTGTGCTTTTGGCGACACTTTGCTTGTTGGGTGTGTGTGTTCCCCCACTCCTAGATTGAGATGAGAGTTTGGAAAATACACGATGTATATGCCTGCAGTCCCAGATCTAATTTATCACACGAAGGAGATTGGGAGTTTATCCCGTAAATATCCCGGGAAAATCGCATAATTACACACAATGATTTCTCATGATGTCGCACAAAACCCACCACTAAAGTGGTCACAAAGAAGCATTAGTACACATCTTCTTATTTTGGGGATCTCAGCGACAATGCGTTTCCGATATCACTTTATTTGCACAATTGCGTGTGATAATCATTTGTGCAATTACTCGCCATTTCCACTTCATTTGCAGGATGTTTTAAATGCGCTTTAATCTCTTTAATGTCGAAATCAGCCCCAGTGTGATAAACACGACTGCCCAATTTCAACCAATGTGAAACTAGAGACAGTTTTGGGCTGTTCTTCTTGTTGTTTTCCTTCAAGTAATTTCTGATTTATGGCAGATGAACCTATCATGGAGTTTCCTTGGCAAGATTTGTTCAGAGGAGGTCTGTCTCTGCCTTCCTCTGAAGCTGAGAACGTGACTTGCCCAAAGTCACCCAGTGGGTTTCATGCCATAGCTGGGAATCGAACCTCAAGTCTCCAGAGTCCTAGTCCAACTCTCATACCCCAATGCCACGCTAGCTAGGATAGACCAAACATTGGACTTTTGTTAGGATTTGTATTGTTGTATTGGTTTCAGTGGGTTTAAGTGCCACTTCATTTAGATCCAAGCTGCCATCAGATGGGTTTTCCCCCCAGGTTTGTTGGAAATAATGGAGCAAAAGGATGGCAGTGTGTGGAACCTGTGTCTTTTTATGACCTTGCCTCTTAGAAGTGTGAAAATGATCCATCTTCAATCATCCGTTTTCAGCACTGAACCTCTTGCTTGATGAGGATGACTTTCTTCCAAAAGGCTAACAGGTCATTTTACTTTCCTAGCAATGACTGTAATGCTACACTTACTGGGAACTGATACTTACGGACTTGTTCCATTTCTTTCCTTGATCTGCAGTTGTGAGGATTCATTTTTCTCGTGTCTTGAATGGATGGAGGAGATATATTAGTCTGTATATTTAAAAGTTAATGTCACAGAAGTTGGCATTTTACTGTAATGGAGGACCAACCCATTGACCCCAACACCTTTTGGACCTTTCTTCTGCATCTGGTTTGCCTTTGGTCCTTATGCAAAATATATTGTGGTTGGAAATGAATTGCATAGTCAAAAACAACAACAAAACCCAACCATAAAGATGGTTTTAAAAAGCTCAAATGTGCTGTTTATTACCCTGATTAGTGTTTGGTATTAAATATATCTTTAAATTCATTTAGAAATTTTGTTTAAAAAATAGGTTGCCTTTTAATTTGCTTCTTAATTTAAAAGGCATGAGTTCATCTTAAACATCTGTTAATTTATGACAGACTTGAAGTAACTGCTGACGGAAAATTGAAATAGCTTACTAGGTAGTTATCTATTCAGTGACAAAAAAAGAAGGCACTTACAAATATGTACAAGTTTGTAGTACAAACCATGACTGAATTAGCATGTAGTTAAACAAACATTACATTAACATTTCATCTGATAGTACACTTAACATTAACATCTCACATTGCTCCTGCGTTCTTCTTTGAAAATCCCAGAGTACTTGGAAGTGAAGTACTAAGTAGTTTGGTCTTGCTCTTTTCACTTAGGAGTTATTTCACTGCTATACGATTTAGGAAAAGGGAAAGTTTTTATTGGAGCAGAATAAAATTTTGCTAAAAATGTTGAAAGTTTTCAACAATGTGTGTCATAAATATGAGAGAAGAGAGCAGAGGACAATAGGATTGCTATTGACAAAGCTCAGCAAAGGAAACAGAATTGTGAGTACACCAACAATATTCATAGTTTGAAAATGCAGGTTGCCATTTTTTTTTCCTGGAAGAATGCTTTTATTTTTTACAGCAGTGTGATACATAACAATAATTAAAAGTTATAACATGGAAAAGCTATGACCATTTTATGAAAAATGTTTCATCTTTTGAGTTTCTGTTTGTCATAAAGCTGATAAGACCCTATCCAGCTCCTGAAAAGCTGATAATCCAATGTATACTTTTGCAATTAGGAATAAGATAAACTACGATTCTAGACATGCCTATTCAGCAGTTAGCCCCATTGTATTTAGTGAGTGTATAGCCAGGACAGTAACTTTATGGCCCTCAGATGGTATTGAACTGCAATTCCCAGCATACCTCATCACTGGCTATGCTGCCTAGGGATGCTGAACAACACCCAGAGAATGGCACATTTCTTATCCTTAGTGTATAAAATCATAGTGTAGCATGCACTGTAGTCTTCGGTTCCATGGCACTTCAATTTAAAGTAAGCGTGCATGGGATTGCAGTCTTATTGAATGAATCTTTATTAGAGTTGATACATGAGTACATTCTGCTCTACAATTGTCAATGTCCTTCCCATAACTTTATAGGAAATGAATGCTGCAATACTGAGATGTAAGAGAATAAAACACTCTTGGCAGAATTGGCTTTATGCGGTGCCATGCTGATCTCAAATAATCCTTGTCTTCCATTCTATTCTATCCTTCTATTCTATTCTTATGTAATACTTTGACACCTATTATGTCACTGAGTTAGTTGCTTAGCACAAAAGGTCGCAATGCTGCTAGACTTTTTTCTAAAATTATATTCAATAAACTATTCAATAATCTGGCAGTGAAACATCAGTTCAGTGTATGCTTTCCCCCACCCCCAAACACATATTTCTCATCTTGTGCATGATACAAATGAGAAAAGCATGTGAACCTAAAAAAACCTCAGCTTTAAAATCATATAATTTATCTTCAAAGATACATAAGAAAGCTCTCAGTTTTCCTAAGAAATGAATGGTCGCATTATGTGCTTACATAATCACTTACTCTAAAGCCCACCAAATGTAATGAGACTATTCTCAAGTGAGTGTATAAAGGCACCTGCAGAGTATATGTGTGAGAGTAATGTAAGACTTGAAGGCCCTGATCCCCACCTCCTCCTTCCCCGCAAATTTTCCGTCCTGCAGGGCAAGAAAAAGGTGAGAGGTGTGTGTGAGTGAAAGAAAGACTAAAGGAACATGACTGAGTGTGCACATATCTGTGAGCAGTGGTATGGCTGTCTGAGAGGGTGTGTAAAATGTACACATATGTTAAGTACTGAATTCATTTAAATAAAACTGTTCTAATTTGAACAATGTCATTTCCTCATAAAATGTTCAATTCTGAATATACATGAATGTGTGGATGAAAATATCCATACTAAACAAACAAAATATTTTTATTCATATACTCTATTTAGCTGGGGAGGGGAGGGGGGATGACATCTGCATGTAGTTGTAAAAGGGGTCACAAGGGTAAAAAGTTTGGCAGCCACTGATGTAGAGTAGCACCTGTGAAAGCTTTTTTGGCCTCAAATGTAGAGCTAAAGTGAGATAAAACGGAAAGAAGCAGAAGTAAACTTTTACTGGGAACATTTATGTGATTGCTTACCTATGTTTGGACCCAGAAAAATATGCAAACACACAAAGTATTGATAAGTTACTCATAACTTTCCTTTTACATTATATGTAATATCCGCACGTATAGTGAAGTACATAATTGCTAGCTAGTATCAAGAAGTATATCCATTATGCAGAATCCTACTGTATTTTTTAAAATAGAGAAATCTTGCAAAATGCACATGGTTTCTGTACTGTGCATTGTGATGTACACAATACAGTCCACTGGAATGATAAATCTGGATCTAATTTATCTCTTTGAAAACACTGTTCTAAACCCTCTTGACCCCATCAACTTTACAAGACATGAGAGTGAAGGAAGGAAGCATGTCTTTCAAAAGTTAGTAAGGAAGATGTGAGACAGCTGGTTAAAATACAGTATAATTATCTTCCTGAAGATTTGGGTCCCTGCCAGTGGTGACTTCAGATACATATAGCTACTTGTCAATGTCCCCCTTGAGATGATGAATTCATTGTTGCTATGATACACTGATGGGACTTGGCAGTCAATGTCTCATGAAAACCTCCTGTGGCCATTAAAGCCATTCCAAAGAGTATCTGCTTCTCCCCATGTATTAAGTTAATGATGAAGCAGTCACAAAATATTGGTATACACCTAAACTAAAAGGTACTTCTTAAATAGCACAGAGAATAGTCAGCCCAAATGTCCCTGTCTTAAAACACTCCTCTGTTCTCCTTTCAGGTCAAAAATTATTTGTTCCTTACTGAACCCCAAATGTGCCTTAAATTCAGTGGCATTCTGATTGCAAAAAATGATCCATATTGGGGGGAAATCTCAGTTCCCACATTTCACAAAATTAAATCTCTACATCAAGTCAATACAATATCTGGCATATTTAACAATTTGGTCTGATAAACTTAATTTTAAAAAACAGCAACCAGAGAATTTAGGATATGTACTTCTGTTTTTCTCTGGTGCTATTGGTCAGAGGAGCCTGCAAAGCAGCTGGTGTATATTGACAAAAAGCACTTTTCCCTTTTTATCCATGATTTTGTGATATAGAAATAGTTTTTGTGAGACATACCAGACCCAATAAACAGTTTTCAAAACGAGGTACACAATTTACAAATGTTTTGGTGTATGCAATTGTTCAGTCAAAGACTGGGGTGCTAAAGTGACATGAGGTGGCACCGTCATCGCAAAAATATCTAAGGGGAAAAATAAGTGTTGATATGGGCAACAAAAAACGCCTCAGAACAAGCCCTGATATAAACAAGCATAGTAAGGCTTCTAAACAGCTCAAGATAGACGACTTACTT
This sequence comes from Sceloporus undulatus, assembly GCF_019175285.1. Lineage (NCBI taxonomy): Eukaryota > Metazoa > Chordata > Lepidosauria > Squamata > Phrynosomatidae > Sceloporus > Sceloporus undulatus. The sequence goes on from NC_056525.1 coordinate 173,788,676, forward strand.
GTTAACGAGGAAACTGAGTACTTTAACTACTCCTGCAAACTTAAATTTGGAGTTTACAATTCCAACTGCTAACAAATTCCTTGTGTTGGACAAAGAAAATGAACTTTTATCTGAACATTTAGTTTCTCTCGGGAACGAGTCGGCTGTTTCCCAGGAAGGAGTGTCCTTGGAGTTAAATGAGTCTGTGTGGGAGAAATTGATAGATACCGAGAAGAAACAATTTACTAAGCAACAATTAAATCCTCCTGACTTTGTGACAAAACAGTGTCTTCTAACAGCTCATACTGTCATCTCAATTTATGAGCGTTTAGGAAAAATTGTGCATCAGGTGGAGCTTCTCAAGCATTCTTTTGAGACTTTTACACAGAAGCAAACAGAGGTAAAAGAGGGCTCGGATTACACCAATAGAGAAACATCTAGCAAAATGGGGAATCTCACCACAAATGACTCCAGGGGCAATTTACTAGCAATTCCTAAGGAGTTGGGGAAAAGAGACTGTAGCAGGACTTTACAAGCAAATCTTTATGTTGCAAATTGCTTATAATAGAATAAACAACGGCAGATGGGGGTCAAATAGAGCTATTAGATCTTCGTTGAGCCAATTACTACAGGTACCCCCCTATGCTGTTGACATCCTTGCTGTGGAATGGCTCCCCAGTTTATCAGCTCATAAACGTATTTTGTTAACCTTTGATCAATCTACAATCCCCCTGATGTTGATGAAAATGAAGCCCTTTTTATCCAACTTTCAAATAACTTCAGAACGGGTTTTTCGAGACCAAACTATATCTCCTCTATTTCCTTACAAGCATAATAGTGGGGGGCCTACAGAGCAAAGCAAGGCCTGTTTAACAACTCCTAAAGGAACCCCCAAAGGAACCCTGTGTAAGTCTGCATTGAAGCCTGGTGTCGTTAAAATCTCTAACTCTATGACAGAGAGACAGTCCACAGAGAAGCAGATTATAGACTCAAGTAATTTAACAGTTAATGTAGAACAAAATGACTTTGCCTCTAGGGTGGACGATCTTAAAAATTTGCTGCCTACTACCAAGGACCTGGCCATACCACTGCTGAAATCAGTAACTACTGCTGAGGTCCCCGATGCTGAGAGGGCTTCAGCTAAGAGTCTTATTGACACCCTACTAACAATGAATGAAAAGGACTTTATAACTACAACTTCAATGCAGCTCTTAGAACCTAAGAGGGTTAACACTATACCCTCTCTGCAAGAATCGTTTTACAACCCGAAAGCCCCAGCTCAAACAGAATTTTCAAATACAGTGGTACCCCGGGATACGAATGCGCCGGGTTACGAATTTTTCGGGATACGAAAAAATCCCATAGGGATTTATTGCTTCGGCTTACGAAGGTTTCTTCGGGTTACGAAAAAACCGCGGCGCTATTTTCCGCCACCGGAGGGCAGCAGAGAGCTATTTTTCCATTAGCGCCTATGGGAATTCGGCTTACGAAGGTATTTCGGGTTACGAAATTAACCGCGGAACGAATTAATTTCGTAACCCGGGGTACCACTGTACTGGTGATGATATGGACTTGATTACATCAACTTGACAATTAAATCTACTATGTTGGAACATCATGGGTTGGGGAAACAAGTTCTATGATGCTGAGTTTGTAAACTATTTGCAAAACTTCAAAATTCTTTGTTTACAAGAGACATGAGCCCTCGAAACTAATCTGCCATCTCTCCATGGATTTCAAGCATTTTCTGTCCCTGCAGTTAAAGCCTGTACAAGAGGTCGTGGTAGTGGCAGACTCACAATATTTACCTCAGTTGATTTGGACGCTGAGATTCAACCAATAACTAGTGCATTTCCGCAATGTATACAAGTGCTGATCATTAAGTGCAAGCATTTTGGTTCCTTAATCTGTATAAATATCTATTTTCCGCCTAACTTATCAAAGAATGTAGGTCCTAATAGTATTTGGGATGGTTTATCTGAAACCCTATCCTCTTTGGAGAACCAATATCCCTCCATAAAGATTTTACTTTGTGGAGATTTTAATGCCAAAATTGGAAATGATTTAAGGCAAGTGGAGAGTACTAATCATGGGCCGATTGCTCATGTCATTCCTGTCCCTAGGGTTTCTCAAGATATAACCATCAACAAATCTGGTTGAAAGCTAATAGAAGTTCTTTCTTTACACGGATTGCAATGTCTTAATGGAACCCATTATGATCTGAGTCCGGGCTCTTATACTTATGTCACCAACAGGGGAGCAAGTACGATAGATTACATAATAGCATCTGCAAACTTGGTACCTGATATTTGTAGATTTGAAGTTGTTAACCGAGCCGAAAGTGACCATTTCCCACTGACATTACTATTCAACTTTGGGCCGCTTTATTCTCCAGGTATTCTTCAAAATTTAAATGGAATTCATATGGGAGAACAGGGAATACGATGGTCAATCAATCTGAGCACCTCAATCTCCCAGATGTTGGAGAGTATTACCTTTAAGACCTTAAAATCAGCTATTCTAAACTCCAATTCAGATATTTTAGATGTTTTTCAAATTATTATTCAAAAGCTTAGGCCCAAGTTGGTGAGTAACAAACAGTTTAATCCTAATAAAGTAGTAATTAACAGATGGTTTGATCAGGAATGCCGAAGTGCTCGGAAAGCACTGATGGATTGCTCTCGACAGGTACTTAAAAATAATGATAATATTTCCCCTGACATCCTAGTTTCTATTAGGTTATCTTATAAGGCACTTCTAAAACAGAAAAAAGATTCATATACTGTATTGGAACATAATGGAAACAACTAGCACAAGCCGTTATAGAAAAAAATGAAAAGCAGTTTTGGGACATCACTGCTTCTGGCATGAACATGATCAGACCGGTTATTGTTGGGCATATTACACTGCAGCAATGGCATAGCCATTTTAGTAAACTTTATGGAGATACATATGCAGAGCAGCACTCTTCTATTGCATTAAAAACCACTTGTTTGCCTTTCTGGCCCCCGGTCTCAGAGTCCGAGATAAAAAAGCTGATGGCAGCCCTTGCATTGAATAAAGCCCCAGGAGAAAATATGATGCCCCCAGAAATATTCAAAAAATTCTCTGAATGGTGGGCTCCAGTTTTGGCTAAGGTCTTCACCCAAATTAATAACACAGGGATAATCCCAATAGGCTGGAAACAGAGTGTAGTTATACCTTTATACAAGAAGGGTGATAAACAAGATCCCAACAATTATCGGCCCATAAGCCTTTTGGATGTTGATTCTAAGCTATACAGTAAATATCTGTTAAACAGATTAGAGGAATGGGAATCAAGTAATCAGATTATTTACCCTGAACAAGCTGGATTCAGGGAAGGCCAGAGTACTATCGATCACTGCTTGACTCTCTATTTCTCAGCACAACAAGGAATCAAGGGCCCCACAAAACACCTATTTGTCGCTTTTATTGATTTAGCAGCAGCTTTTGATTCAATTGATAGAAACCTGTTATGATATAAATTGGCCAATATCAATATGGATAATCGCTTATTGTTTCTAATTAAGGAACTTTACACCAATACAACAGCAAGGATAAGAGTTGGTACCTCTGGTTCATTAACCGACCCTATTCTCACTAATAAAGGAGTCAAACAAGGATGCCTTCTGGCACCCTCACTTTTTAATCTATACTTGAATGACATCATTCCAGCACTTTCAGGCCCAGAATTTTTTCCACCCACACTTGGGTCTGTTATATGCTGACGATGTGGTTTTGATCTCACTTACACGTATAGGTTTGAGAAGGTTAATTTCTAAACTTGAGGTTTTTTGTTCTAAAGAAAAGCTCGCTATCAATTATAACAAAAACAAAGGTGATGGTGTTTGGGAAAAGACACTCTGATTTTCGTTGCTCTATTAATGGTCATCAAATCGAACAATGCCGAGAATTTAAGTATCTTGGAATTTATTTTACAGAAAACCTCTCCTGGAAACCCCACATTGAAGCTACTAGAACAACGGCTGTGAGATCTATTGGAGCAATCCTTAGATTTTACAATCAGGCTGGGGGTCATCTGGTTCAATCAATCAGTCTTTATTAATGCTTAAGCCAAAGGCCATTTGCATGATAAAATATAAAACCAATGACAGCAATTCAGAATTATAAAATATTCCATCAAATAACATCCAAATTTAATACATAATATGCTTCCAGTCAATTAAATAAAACAACGTTAAAAAACCACTTCAAGGTTTAGATAAGATCATCCACCTAACAATCGTTAAAACGTTAAAAAAAACAACTTCAAAGTTTAGATAAGGTCATCCCCCTGACAATCAACTGCAATGTCTGCTATTACCCTTGCCCGAATTTTGATTGCTGCTGAGGCAAACAGTGAAACCTTATAAGTTACCTTAGAATCAATATCAGACAAGAGATAATAAATCTTTTTGGAAATGGTATTAGACTGTAAATTGGACAGAATAGATCCCATAAATTTAGTTCTTGGACCAGTATATAGTGAGCAAAAAAACAAATAATGAGGCAAATCCTCGATTTCTGGGGCTCCACATATACATATACGTGAATCCTTAGGTGTATGTGAATATCTGCCATCAATCATGGCTGAGGGCATTGTTTGAAAGCAAAGAGCTGTAAAAGCCTGTCTAAGCTTTAGAAATGTAAGATTCCCTAAGTAAACAGCCATCTGATGGTCCAATTCCCAATTGGTCAAACTGGAGGCCATCCAGAATACATTTCTCAGGAAATTGCTCCTACTCCCACCCGGCACGCCTGCAGCCTTGGTTGGCCTCCCTTCCATTACAGCTCGCATTCATTTTACAGTGGTACCCCGGGATACGAATTACCCAGCTTACGAATTTTTCGGGATACGAAAAAATCCCATAGGGATTTATTGTTTCGGCTTACGAAGGTTTTTTCGGGTTACGAAAAAACCTCGGCGCTATTTTCCGCCACCGGAGGGCAGCAGAGAGCTATTTTTTCCATTAGCGCCTATGGCAATTCAGGTTACGAAGGTTTTTCGGGTTACGAAATTAGCCGCGGAACGAATTAATTTCGTAACCCGAGGTACCACTGTACTTTACTTAATTACTGGAGATCTGTTAAAGATTCTACGGTTAAGGTTTTTCCTAAGTTGTGTTTTCAATATTTACCAAGCTGCAAAGTCTGGAGCTCAAGACACCAGAGGCTGCTTGAATCATATCCTGCTCTAATTGAAAATTCTTCCAATTGGAATTCAAGAGAGAAGCTCCGTGAATATATTTTTAACCATGATGTGCATCTGGATAGACTGGCTATTAACAATTCGAAATTTTCCAAATGGTTTAGATTATATAAATTGGGTCATCTGGTTGCACCAGCTCTAAAAATATTTCAGAGTAAAGTTATAGCCCAGATCCTTTATGGTGCTGCTGTGTGTGGATGGGATGACTCACAATTGGACAAACTGGAGACACTCCAGAATACATTTCTTAAGAAATTGCTTGCATTTCCACCCGGGGCACCAGCAGCTTTGGTTCGGGCAGAGGTTGGTCTCCCTTCAATCAGAGCTCGAGCCCATTTTATTTTATTTAATTACTGGAGATCTGTAAATGTCTCTTTGGTTAAGGTTTTTCCTAGGTTGTGTTTCCAACATTTACCAAACTGCAAAGTCTGGAGATTAAGATATCATAGGTTGCTGGAATCATGTCCTGCTCTAATTGAAAATCCCTCTATCTGGAACTCAAGAGAGAAGCTTCGTGAATACATTTTAACCATGGTGTGTATCTGGATAGACAGGCTATCAATAATTCAAAATTCTCTAAATGGTTTAGATTATATAAACTGGACCATCAGATGGCCATCTATCTAGGAAAGCTTACATTTCCAAAGCTTAGGCAGGCTTTTACAGCTCTCCGTTTTCAAACAATGCCATCAGCCATGATTGATGGCAGATATTCACACACACCTAAGGCCTCCCGCTTATGTATCTGCGGGGCACCAGAAATCGAGGACCTGCCCCATTATCTGCTTTTCTGCTCACTTTATATTGACCCAAGGACCAAATTTTTGGGATCTATCTTGTCCAATTTACAGTCTAATGCTATTACTGGAAAGATTTTTTATCTCCTGTCGGATATTGATACCAAGGTAACCTATAAGGTGTCATTGTTTACCTCAGCAGCAATCAAAATTCGGGCTAGAGTCATAGCAGACATTGCAGTTGATTGCCATGGGGACGATCTTATCTAATCCATCAAGTTGTTTTTAATTATGTTTTAATCGTTTGGAATTGTCTTTTTAAATCTAAAGTATAAGATTCGGATTTTAATTATTTAATTAACTGATGTAGTATTTTGTAATACTGAAATTTTGTGATTGGTTTTAAATATATATTATGCGAATGGCCTTTGACTTAAGCATTAATAAACTTATATATATAGTGAGTGTTGATCCCGCAAATTAAAAGGTGACCACCAGTGGGTCCTTTATGTTTGTTCGGCCTAAAGGAGAAACCCAAGTCTGAAAAGGCTAAAGATACTCAATAATATAAGCCACCTCTGAACTGCAAATAAGTGGGACTGAAAGATTTTAAATAAAGCTCTTTTTTTAGGGCAGGACCTGAGCTATTCAGTTTTAATAGACTAAGTTGGCATGGGCAGTCCAACCCAATAAGCAGCACAGGTGATTGTACAATTGGACCAGGAAGTTCAGAGATAAACTAGAAAGCTTCAAAAGTAAAAGGCTGTTTGCTATACCCAACCATCTGGGGCAGGTGTATACCTCATTCTGCACAATGTTGGCAGTTGCACATCCTTTCACATATAGAATACAGGAATGGGAATTGAAAAAGAAAAGTCTTGGTAAAACACCAGCAACAACATAAAACTAGAATAGAAATAGAAATAGTTACACTATTTTTGTCCTAGTTTAGCAGTATAGTTTGTGCTAGCAAGTGTTTTAGGGCAGTGGCCTGTTACCTCTCTGTGAAAGTACTCTAGGTTTCTGAAGTATTTTTCCCACACAGAGCCAGTGTGGTATAGTGGTTTGAGTTTTGGGACTTGTAACAAGTACCAGAAGACTTCCAATTTTGTGGCATGTGTGTGTACCCCTCTATGATTCTAAATATACCCTATATAGCAGCCATAAGCCTCAAAGTGTCAGGCCACATAGCCCCGAGCCTCAGAAATCAGATCACGCAGGCAGTTGGGAGTTGTGATAAGGGGGCAATTAACACTTTCCAGGTCAGGAAGGCTAGGCAATTAATCAACAGGATGTTTGGCACCCCAATCCAGAGGATGCCCATTTATAGTCACAATTCCCACTTCAGAGACCTCTATCTTGAGTAACCATTCCCATGCAGATTCGGACCTTTGATGTGGAAGATGTGGTCTTTGTCCCAGGCTAGATTTTCTCAGTATAAGATCCCAAAATTCCTTTGTCCCCCGGGTTAGTTTGGACTTTAGGCTGACTCCACGCCACTCTGAATTCCGCTAGTTCTGGCTCGCTGCCGTTTCCCCAAAATCTTCCAACGGCTAAGTCCCATGCCCAACCATCCATGAGCGACTACATCTTTGATAATTATCACAGTTACTGGAGCCTTTAAATCTATTCCCTTGCTCACCTCTTTATTTCTCAGCTCTTGTGCGAGTGGGTGTGTGCATGCGCATTTGTGTGTATTTTCCCCTTAAATATAGTTCATAAAGAGAGTTTTGCTTCTGTAATCTTTGTCTCTATACCTTGGTATACAGGTGGAAAGATCCCAGGGCTGCTTGTAACTCAGCCCATTTATTGAGCTAAATTAATATTCCCCTAGACCTCACAGTTACAGAGTATGACTGGAGACCAGCGTTCAAATCCCTGCTCAGCCATGGAAACCCACTAGGCAACCTTGGGCAAATAACATTCTCTCAGCTTCAAAGGAAGGCAAAGGCAAACCCCTCTGAACAAATCTTGCCAAGAAAACCCCATCACCTAAGGGTTGCCATAAGTCAGGCACACAACAGCAAGAGGAACTGTCCAAAAATGTATTGAGTTTCACATTGGGGCTCAACAAACCGCCCCAATTCCTAGCCGGATCAGGGTTGCAGCAACCTCATGCCACAGCCTCAATCCAGCCTTTCAAGGGCAGCATAGGTGTGGCAGCACAACTGTATGGCACTCCTTTGGCGCTGCATCATCTGGATGCAGTGCCAGAGGTGTGGCATGATGTTGTGTGCCATCTGGAGCGGTTTCAGGGCGCCTGGGGGTGGACTTTGGCATGTGTCGTGAGGACGCTATGCCCTAACTCTGCCCCCAGGCCGGCCTTTCAGGCTGTAAAGGGCGATTAGTTGAAATTGGGCATTAGATCTGGGACTGCAACCATATATTGTATATTTTCCAAACACTCATATCCCTCAAGGAGTGGGGGAATACCCCCCAAAGCAATTAAACAACTGAGAGAATCATACTGCTGATCTGAAGGCTACACTTTACAGTCTCCTCCCAGAGGCTTTGCCAGATGTACAGTGACAAAAAGTAAAAACTGAATCCTGTGAAAACGGGGGAGTAAACCTCTAGGGTAGACAGACAGCTTCTTATTACTGCTCTGTGACAGCTCTTTGGAAGGGGGTGAGTTAAAGCCATTGTGTGAATTGTCCTTGTATGCAGCATGTGGTATTTAGTGTAACAAATGTAAAGAGAAACATCTGTGAGCACTAAGCAAAGCAGTGCTGTAGAGCTGTGTGTTGTCTTCAGAACTCTGGTATTGTGAATGAATTTGAGGTTGTGATAAATTTACTAAGTGTCACTCCAAAACATTTTGTTACATGAGGTGGCACAGCAAATGGCACCCTCTTCATCCTTTTCAAAGTGCACAGTGTCCAAGCTCAGCAATATTATTGTGACACATGAGGCAGAAAATCCCATAAGCATTTCTCCCAATCTCTAGTAAATTATTGTAAACAAACAGTAAATAACCAAAAGTCTCTTGCCGTTTTTTGATACCCAGAGTCTGCTGTCTAAGTGATCATTTCACTCTGCCTGGTATTAGGACCATCCTGTGGTTGAGATTTTATAGAAATCCAATTATTGTAAGTCTGAAGTCACTGAAGTGGCAGCAGTGCATTATGCTTGATATGAACAAAAGTCAATTTTCCTAACACTGTGGGAGGAGAGCAGGACTTTACATTACTGCAGTCATAAACCTCTTCCTTCCCCTGACATGTGGCTGCTCACGTTTCCATGTTATTACTCTCTAGTCACCATTTACAGTCTGCTTATTACATTGCCATTTGGTGGCATAGACTGATCAGCTGTTCCATGACAAGGTGCTGTATTGATAGCCCTGTCTTTGAGTAGAGGTAGGTTTGACCTTATTTTGAGCTGTTTGTACCTTCAGCACTTGAGTGACAAGTTGACATTTAATTAGTGAAACTTCCCTTATTATTCTGTTTATATGCTACAAAAAGCTGCATTAGTTTGTTACCCCATTGAAGGCACAGGAGTCCTGCCAGAAAAAGAAGTCTTTGTAAAAAAAAAAAAATCCTAAGGAAGGAGTTGCTTCTGGACTCTAAATATTTAAATATGTGTTATGTTGAAAGGTAATTAAATTTATTGCTTCTTTTGAAACCATGTTGTTTATATATACACACACATATCATGTTTAGACTAAATTTAGGCATTAATCCATTTTTGGCTCTAAATTTAGACTTGTTTTGGGGCACAGTCATGCACAGAAAGAGGCCATTGCATCTCAATGATTGTGAGTCACTGCTGTCTTCTTGTTAAAAGGCTATCAATAAGAGAGTGCAAGAAGACTTTTTAGATCTTTCCCCTCACTTTATCAGTTATCTCTTTAATACATTTTCAACAGATAATTATAGATACTGTCCACTATAAGTCCTAATGTGGTTTTCCAAATATTGACTTCCATATACAGTGTTTGTTAAGGCATGAGGAACTGTGTGATGGAAGGAGCTTTAGATAAGTGTATGTGAGAATGCATAAAATAAATGTTTATTGGACAGTTTCAGAAACTTTCCACCTGATTCACCTGTAAATTAAAATGTACCTATATACCTGTTAATGTATTTCATGTCTCTCAATCCTTGTGGGCCAGTACTATTTCAGGGTTGCTGCATAATTTCACACATTTTGAAGCCAAGCCCTCCCTCCAGTCCATCTGCCTTGGTCCAGGCCTCGGAGGTAGAGAGGAACTGCTGGACCTCTTACCCTTTCCCTCCACCACTCTCTTCTCCTTCTGTGTCATGTCTTTTTAGATTGTAAGCCCGAGGGCAGGGAACCATCTAACTAAAAAGATTGCATGTACAGCGCTGTGTAAATTTACAGCGCTTCATAAATAAAGGTTAATAATAATAATAATAACAATAACAACAACAACAACAACAACATGGTGGCAGATGTGACATATTTATTTATATTCAGATCAACAGCACCAGAAGAAAATACACATCACCCTTAACCATCTAGTAGTTACCTGTAACAGAAAGACTGGTTAGCAATACTTTTGTCAATACTTCCTGATTTCTGTCTTTGTTTTTCTCTCTGACTTGCTTTTATTCATAATTGTATTTTTGTATTCTGACTTGCTTTTATTCATAATTGTATTTTTGGTTAAAAAAACAGTCTGCAAAAGAAGGTCCTATGTTCAGTTAATTATCAAACTGTAAAACCTAAAGCCAGGGTAGATGGAGATGATGGAGGGAGTTTTGAAATTTGATATATGCAGGCTGGGAACCAGAAAGATGTGATAGACTGACCAAGAGTGTCCTTATGAGGCTGGGGTGTTAAACACTGTTGTAATATTTGTAGTGTGTCAGGAGGACAGTGTCTCTGTTCAATCCACTATTAAGGAACTGAAGTTGGTGGATATATAGTATTCCAGTTCAGCTGTTCCACTTTCCAATCTTCCTTTGTAGTTTGTTTGTTTGTTTGTTCAAGAACTGCTGGATTGTTTGCCCAATGTACAGTGCTCAAGGGTAGAGGTTACAGACCACTCGGAAGCTCGCTGTGAAGATGTTGCACGGCATTTTGCAGATAAAGTCGCTCAGATCCGCTCCGACTTGGATGCTACAGTTGATACAGTGTCAGTGGATGTAACCTTGGTTCCTATCAGTCCAGTGTTAATGGATACTTTTCAACTTGTGCAGCCTGATGATGTGGACAGGATCCTTAGAGAGGTAAAAGCCACCACATATATCTTGAACCCTTGTCCTTCGTGGCTTGTGAAACAGGCCAGAGGAGGACTGGCTGAATGGGTAAAGAAGGTAATCAATGCTTCCTTACAACAAGGCAGAATTCCATCCTGCCTAAAGGAGGCTGTTGTGAGGCCTCTGTTAAAAGAGTCATCCTTGGATCCCACAATAATGAAAAACTATCGGCCAGTGTCTAACCTACCATTTCTGGGCAAGGTTTTGGAATGTGTGGTGGCTTCCCAACTCCAGGGATTTCTGGATGAAACAGATTATCTAGATCCATTTCAATCTGGTTTCAGCCCTGGCTATGGAACAGAGACAGCGTTTATCGCCTTGGTGGATGACCTGTGCAGGGAACTGGACAGAGGGAGTGTGTCCCTGTTGGTTCTCCTGGACCTCTCAGCGGCTTTTGATACCATCGATCATGGTATCTTTCTAGACTGCCTCTCTGGGATGGGGCTTGGAGGTACTGTTCTACAGTGGCTCCATTCCTTCCTGGAGGGGCGAACTCAGAAGGTGGTACTGAGGAACTCCTGTTTGACCTCCTGGCCATTGACCTGTGGGTTCCCTCAAGGTTCTGTGTTGTTCCCTATGCTGTTTAACATGTACATGAAACCGCTGGGAGAGGTTATCCGGAGTTTTGGGGTGTGGTGTCATCAATATACAGATGACACTCAACTCTACTACTCCTTCCCACCTCAATCCAAGGAGGCTGTCCTGGCCCTAAACCAGTGTCTGTCTTCAGTAATGGACTGGATGAGGGCAAACAAGTTGAAACCTAATCCAGACAAGACAGAGGTGCTCCTGGTCAGTCGGAAGGCAGTTCGGGGAATAGGGATCCAGCCTGTGTTAGAATGGGTCACACTCCCCTTGAAGACACAGTTCGGGTGTACTCTTGGACTCAGCTTTGAACCAGGAGGCCCAGGTCTCTGCTGTGACCAGGAGTGCTTTCGCACATTTAAAACTTGTACGCCAGCTGTGCCTGTTCCTTGAGAAGCCAGATTTGGCCACGGTAATACATGCGTTGGTTACATCCAGTTTGGACTACTCTAATGGGCTCTACATGAGGCTGCCTTTGAAAAGTGTTCGGAAAATTCAGCTGATTTAAAGAGCTGCTACCAGGCTATTAACAGGGGCAGATTACAGAAACCATACAATGCCCCTGTTGAAACAGCTTCAATGGCTGCCAGTTTGTTTCCAGGCACAATTCAAGGTCCTGGTTATTACCTACAAAGCCCTGCATGGCTCAGGTCCACACTATTTGGCAGACCGTTTCTCCTGGTATGAACCGGCCCGGACTCTAAGATCCTCTGGGGAAGCCCTTCTCTCTGTCCCAACATCATCACAAACATGGTTGGTGGGGACATGAGAGAGGGCCTTCTCGGTGGCTGCCCCTAGACTCTGGAACTCTCTGCCCAGGGAGATCAGAATGGCTCCCTCCTTGATGGCCTTCTGCTGGCAGGTGAAGACCTACCTGTTCACACAGGCATTTAGGGAATTATTATAAGGACAGGCTAGGATGTTCGATGTTGGACCAGTTTAAAAGTTCTTTTCAATGTACTTTTTATTTTATTGTACTTTTTTTTAATACTGTGAAGCCACTCTGAGTCCCAGTCCTGGGAAAAGGGCGGGATACAAATAAATAAATAAATAAATAAATAAAGGCACTGTTGACAGAGGATGGGATATATCACATTAGAGGATGAGCAAGTGAAAGTGCCTCTGTTATTGTGGGTTGTATGATTAGGACCTGTGATGACATTTCCTGAGTAGATGTGTGAACAGAGATGGCATCTGGATTTGTGGCAGGGTCTTGTAGCCACTGTGTTGTGTGTCCTCTGTAAGTAAGTAACTGTTTGAGATTGGAATTACTTGTCTGTAGGCAAGTAAAGGCCTGCCACCAAGAGCCTTTGAGAGGGCAGTGTTATTGTCCAGAATAGGATGTAGTTCAGTGGTGATACATCTGAGTGGTGTCAGTTGGGAGCTCCTATGCAACCACTAGTGGAACTCTGTAATTTTCTGTCTTCAGTCTGTTCTGCAGTAGATTGGTCCTGGGTACAAATCTTGTCTTGTTGATTTGTTGTTGTTTTTTACTTCACATGGTGGGAACTGTAGCTTGAGAAATACTTGTAGTTCCATGAGTTTAGTATCCTGTTCTGTGGGTCTGAGCAGATGTGATTGTATCAGAGAGCTCGGCTATAAACTATGGATTTGGTACTGTAGTGTGTTGAGGACAAGTAAGTACATGTATCAGTCAGTGGGTTTGATGTATCCACCTTTATAATACAGCTACATAAAAGATTGTTGAATAAACCCTTATACGCTGCAATTTGCTATGAGATTTTAGACGATAAGCCACTTTGAATCTCAGTTCTGAGGGGAAAGCAGGGTACAAATAAATATAATAATAATAATAATAATAATAATAATAATAATAATAATAATGAGTTGTATGCCTTTTAGAGTGCACAAACCAATGAAATAACTATAAGTTCCAAACAGAAAATTTGGGGACAGAGCTCTTTGGGATATAATACATGCTATTATAAAAGACTTAAATGGTTCATTTAGATGATACTGGATTGCAGACTCTTTCAGACTTGATAACCTGCCAAAAGAACTGCTACAATTGATGAATTCAAAAAGACTTCTCTGATCTCTTGTCTGTCTTGCCAGCTCATTCCAGAATATGAAAGGGAGCACTGTTTTGTATAGTGCATCCAACAATGCAGGATGCTGGTCAAATAAACAGGACATCCTTCTAATATCTTATTGATATTAAAAAGCAGAGTGACAACCTCAGAGCCAAATTTAGCACTGTTTGACATTAGCATGCATTGTAAACTATTGCTGTGCCTCATCCGATGTGAGGTAGACCACTGACACCAATGAAATGTAGTCTGATCCTTCTCCAAATCCTCCATCAGGTTATTATTGTAGATCATTGCTGGTAGGAAGGAGAATGATAGATATTATGTCTCAAATGTCATCTGCATTTACAGAAAACAATATACTGCATGCCCGCACCATACGCAGACTGCCATACAGTATGTGGACTTGACGTCATGCAAGTGGCGAGCTCCCATTAAATAAATGGAGCTGCGTGGCACACAGGAGTGCACTACCATTGAAAACAGCAGGACTTAAGGGCCTGTGGTATTTCTTTTACACAAAGGTGTGTGTGTCCAGAATGGATCCTCCATGTAAATCAAGGTTCCAATGTAGTTTATTGTTTTTTGTTTTTTGTTTTTTTGTTTTTTGTTTTGTTTTGTTTTTACTGATTTAGAATATCAATTGGCCTCTGCCATTTGATGCTGCGTTGGAGGAAGAGAATCCAACACATTTTGTTGTTCATATAAAACCAGTGGCTGCTTGTGCACTTTCAAGTTACAGTCGGCCCTTGGTATCCACACAGGATCAATTCCGGATCCACCCTTGGATACCAAAATCTGCAGATGTTCAAGTCCCATTGTCCTCCATGGTGGCACGGGGACAATAGGACTTTGCTGCCCCGGACACCCAAAACCTGCCTTGCCACTCTCACTGTGGTGGATAGCAGGGGGTTGCCTCCTCCTCCTCTGCCTCTTCCCTCTGCTGTTCTTCCCTCCGCCAGCTCAAGTCATAGGAGAAAGGGACATCCTTTTCCTGTCCTTTTCTAGTCCTTTCATCTGATCACATAAAAGACTATCATACAACATCATGCTAATGTAGTCATTATCCTGTCAGTGAATTGTAATTGTCCATGTTTGCGCAAAAGGCTATCATACAACAGCACGTTTATCCCATCATTATCCCTGTCAGTGAAGTGGAATTGTCCTGTCATTTTCTGTTATTGAAAAGTGACAGAACAATTGCACTTCATTTACAGGATAAGCACGATGTGTGTGTAAGTCTTTAGCGGGATCACACAATAAGGACAGGAGCGATCCACTTTGCTCCCCTTCTTTGTCTCCCTGTCTTATAAACCCCATAGTCCAGTGCTCAAATCACTACACCATGCTGACTTTCAAAAAGGCATTATTCTCTATTGTTTTCAAGTGTTTCCTATTCCTCTTCTACTAGTCAAATGGCATGCAGTGGGTCCACATTCCCTGGCTCTGCTCTCAGAATGAATTCTTCTTAGAGTGTCTTCTATCATACATTTTGCTTGGGGAGATGTCTGTGTTAAAAAAAAAAGTATATTCCTCATCTGACATTCCATTCCTGGTTCAGAAGTGAAGGAACCCATGCCTCAATCACATTTTGTTGTAGGAACTAACATTTTTACAGTAATTAACGAACTGAGGCACTGAGGACCACATTGCAAACATATGATGGCTAATGGAGCACACCAAGGAATTCCAAAAGAAAATCAGCATGTGCTTTATAGACTACAGTATAGCAAAATCTTTGACTGCATAGAGCATAAAAGGCTACGGAATACCCTCAAAGACATGGGAGTGCCAACACATTTGATAGTCCTGATGTGGAATCTGTACTCAGGCTACTGTCAGACAGAACATTGAGAAACAGAATGATTCCCAATTGGCAAAGAAGTCAGACAAGGCTGCATCTTATCACCTTACCTGTTCAACTTATATGCAGAATGTATGGACAGGAGGCTGCCATAATGACGGCAGCAGCAAGTTCTAGGGTTCCAAACCGTGCGGTTGCTGCACAGTTTGGAACCCTAGAATCAGCAGCACCATGCCACTTCATGCCCATCTGTACCAGGCCTTGGATACAGAAGAAGGAGGAGTGAAAATAGGAGGAAGGAATATCAACAATCTAAGTTGCACAGACAACACCATAATACTAGCAGAAAATATTCCTGACCTGGAACACCTACTAAAGAAGAACAAAGAAGAAAGTGCAAAGACAGGATTACTGCTGAAGATAAAGAAAACAAAAATAATAAAACCCCTGCGAATCTACACAAATTCACCCTAGACAATGAAGAAATAGAAATAGTAAAATAGTTCTCATACCTGGGTTCAAACATTGATAGGAACGGAGAGTGCAGCCAGGAAATCAGAAGAAGATTAAGAATGGGGAGGGCAGCTATGAAAGAACTAGAAAAGACCATAAAATGCTAAGATGTGCAACTGAGCACAAAAGTTAGAAGCCATTGTATCCCCTATTACCATGTATGGATGTGAGAGCTGGACAGTTAAGAAAGAAGATAGTAAGTAAATCAATTCATTTGAGATGTGGTCCTGGAGGAGAGCACTGAGGATTAAACAAATGGGTCCTGGAACAAGTCAAGCATGAAATCTCCCTAGATGCCAAGATGACTAAACTGAGACTGTCATACTTTGGTCACATCATGAAAAGGCACAGCTCATTGGAAGAAACAATAATGCTAGGAAAGGTGGAGGGAAGTAGAAAGAGGAAGACGACATGCTAGATGGATGGAGTCTATTAAGGAGGTCACTGGTATCATTTTTCAGAACTAAATAAAGCAATGGAAGACAGGGAATCTTGGAGATGTCTCATCTGCAGGGTTATCATAAGTCAAGATCAACTTGAGGGCAGTTAACAACAACAACAAAAATAAAACAATTAGCGTAGAAGTTGTAACTGGATAACTCACCATTTCTTTTTACATCATTTTGCCATCTTTCCAATATGGGTCTTTTTCAGTGCTGCTGAACTTGCATGAAGTCTGCTTGGTGTTCCTTTTTCTTTCTTTTTAAAATCTTCAGTATTCTCCTAAGGCACTTCCAAGTGTCTTTTAATTTTTGTTGGACACATATTTTATCTTTTAAAATCACATATTGATGCCCTATTTATAGAAAATCCAGGACCAGTTTTGTTAGTCAATGAGATCTGAACTGTACAGTTTCCTTCAGCTTTCTTTTGTAACTGTAGATGCTGAGCCTTCTACAGTTCAGGGCCTTTGTAAATCGTGTTGAAATAAAATTTATAAAAATTTTTAAAAAAACATGTTGTTGTCCAGTAAACATTTTGGACCAATGACTGTTTTAATAGTGGAATTGCACCTATCGTGTCTGGTTTAAAATATTGGCGGTTCTATTATTATTCCTAAAATTCTTTATAGATCAACCTTACACTGCTCCCTCGGGTTACGAAATTAATTCGTTCCGCGGCCGCTTTCGTAACCCGAAAAGCCTTCGTAAGCCGAATTGCCATAGGCGCTAATGGGGAAAAGCCGCGTTTCGTGCGAAAAAGTGCCGAAAAGCACCAAAAAATTTTTTCGTAACCCGAAACAACATTCGTAACCCGGAACAATTATTTCCAATGGGATTTTTTCGTATCCCGGAAATTTCGTAACCTGGGTATTTCGTATCCCGAGGTACCACTGTATTTCCATTTTAATTACAACTTCTAATTTAGTTGCTTCAGATTTTTAATTGAATATTCTGACTATAACAATAATATAAAAAACAATACAAAAATAACAAAAGGCCTTAGCGAGTCATATAAAAGCTGTGCAGAATAACAATCTGAGTAGAGGTAGTTTCAGTAACCAAGATCCTAAAATCATCATTCAAGCTTTACTGGTTGGTAGGTTCAGAGTTAGTGTCCCTCCAAAGTGTAATCTGGTGGGCAGGAGGTCCAATGTCAGGGGAGTTGTTGTTAATGTGGTCAATAAGAATTGACCAGTCTTCAAAAAAGGTGTATGGTTTCCTTTTTCCATTACAGAGTCTGAAGGTGTTGGGAAGTTTTTCCATTAACCAAGTGTCCCAAACCTTTGTCCACCAGTCAGCTGTTTGTACATTCCCTGTTTCCCAGTTTCTCGTGATTACATTCCTAGCTGCTGCAATAAGAAATGTGATGAGCTTGCGGTATTTTAACTGACTGGTTTCTTTACAGCAGATGGACAACAACAAAAGGGCAGGACAAAAAGTTACATTTTGTTTTACAGTAGAAGAAATTTGAGCTAGTATAACATTCCAAAAGTGTTTGATTTTAGGACAGTTCAGCCACATGTGCTCAAAGGAGCCAGCAGTGTCACAGCCTCTCCAGCATTTTGGTGAGGCATTCTTTATTATCTGAGATAATCTTATAGGAGCTAGGTACCATTTATATATTAATTTTAGTTGATAATGCTGATCTTGATTGATATGTAGGCGAGATCTAAATGTGTTCCCATGTGGCTTCAGAGATATCTAAATTCAGGTCTGAATCGCCACATTATCCTGGCTGATTGATTGCTGCCATAAATGGATTGTATTAAATTTTTATAAATGACAGCTGTCTCTCCTTTGCAACCACACCCCTTTTCCATGCATAGTGTTTCATAAAAGGTCATGGGGTGAGGTAGTTCTCCTTTGACACTGTAAAATGAAAGCCGCATTGGGAAAAGGGGCAGCGCGCCCCATAAAAGGTAATGGTGCATGAGCCCCATTCATTTAAATGGGGCTCAAGAATAGGCAGAATTCCCTTTACATGGGGGGCATGTGTTCAGAACGGATCCCCCGCGTAAAGGAAGGGCGGACTGTACATCAGTTTAGATTTTAGGTAGTTGATCTTAAGGCCAGAGTATTTTCCAAAGGTGTCTATTATGTCTTTTATTTCAGGGAAAGATTTTTCAGGGTGTTGTACTGCTAGTAAAATGTCATCTGTATATAGCATTATTTTGTGTTCGGTCTTGTTAATGTGTGAGCCTGTTATATTTGGATTTTGGGTGATAGTCCTTCTTCTGTGAGTTTCCTGAAAAAACGTGATATTGGGTTGCAATTTTTTTTTTTGCAAACCCAGCCTGAAGAAGCAGAGCCCTCCCTCCAGTCCATCTGCCTTGGTCCAGGCCTCAGAGGGAGAGAAGAATGCTGGACCTGATCCCCTCCCCCCACCATTCCCTTCTCCTTTTGTGTCGTGTCTTTTTAGATTGTAAGCCTGAGGGCAGGGAACCGTCTATTATCCCCTCTGCTGTAATGTTGGGCGGCATATAAATAAATCCTATTATTATTATTATCCAGATCTAAGGTAGAAGAAGTGAACTTGTGAATTTTGTAGCTGAGTGAGTGGTGTTTGACACAAGCTTTCCCCAATAATATTCCTTTCCAAGGGCAACATATAAAATGCAAATAACTAAAAATAACAATAATAAACTTTAAAAACATCATCACCAAAAGGACAGGATCCCACAACAAAGTTGGGAGCCTGATCAGAATAAGATATGAAAAGGTGACTGTGTGGGAGGTAATTTATTTTGCCTTTTGATTCCTTTCCTGAAAAGATGTTTCAGTAATGTATCAGTTATCCAAGGTTGTATCTTTAAATATGAAGTTTTTCCTCTCATTTTATAAGACTCTTGCTGGTATCCCATTAGGCTTTTGTTCTATCTATAGAAGAAATAAGGTGAAAAAGTTTCATCCTCTTTCTGACCCTGATTTCCACCATCATGAAAATAGGTAATCTGTCACAAATAGAGATCCAAAGCAATTCAAAAACCATCTGTAAATTATCAGCAACTGTTGCCTTTGCAGGAAAATTCAACTGGTAAGAACTGGTCTTTGACACTAAAGCTGATGATGTATTGAAAGGATAGATTGATGTTTATGATCACAGTAGTATTGTTGGTAATAGCAATATTTTGAGGAGTTATATGCTGGATAAAACATTTGGTGCACAAGTTGTGAAGAATCAGGCTGAGATAAAATGATATGTTTAAGGTAGTGGACAGATGGTTAGCATCCTCCAATGGAAAAGAGGTTTTAGCAAATCTCTGGTAAGATTTGTACCTGCAATTGCTAGCTGAGTTGGAACCTGTTTGGAAGAGGTGAAGTCCCTAAGACAGAGAAGATATAAACCATTGTTTGAATGAAAGTACCCATCCAGTCTTCAATTCAGACTCTAAGGGGAAATGACATAAATGTAATTTATAAATTAGGATAGGCGACACTGGGGGGACAGTGGTCCTTCCTCCATGTGCTACCCTTCCTCAGGCTGCCCCTTGCATCAGTTTTGGTTCTGTGAGTTAGCTGAAATATGTCTGAAATTAGTAGTAGTTTAAGGGTTTGGGAGATTTAGGGGATAGTGAGGGGAAAGGGTGCTGACACTTTGTTACTTTGGGGGAGGGAGTTGTGTGAGTTTTGGAATTTTTTTAGCTGGTGTTTTGTTGTTTGCTTGTTTGTTTTTGAGGTCCAGAGGCTTAAGGGGTCTCTAAGGGCATTGGGAGCTGAAAATAATAATAGGTCCCGTGTTGAATAATAATAACTAGCCGATGTTAAATATTCTCAGGACATTGGGAGCAATCAATCAGACAATAAGCATTCCCTGTGAACTCACGGTGACGTCCCTGTCAATCATCAAAAACATTGCTTTGCGCGATTCATGCAAGGTGAGGCCGATTCTTTTCGTCAGTATAGACAAGCTCCTAGTGTTGAGTTGTCATCTTTCTGGGTGTGTAATTTGTTTTAACTCTATTAATCAAAACCCTTTTGCCTTTCTGAACAATTTGGCATGAAACAGAAAAGTACTTTATTATCTTCTTCCTCCTCCTCCCCTTCCTCCTCTCCTCCCCCAGGAAGGGAGACTTTTTTCTAGCAAAAGCGAAGAGGAGGAGGAGGAGGAGGAGGAGGACTTGGAGAGGAAATGAAAGGGATTTAAGGGAAAGAAGGACCCACTCCCACTCCCTCCCTCTCTCCCTCTCTCTGGGCCTCCCTGCTCCCTCCCTAGCTGTGACTTCTGTCTTTCCCCTTTTCCCTCTCCATCCAAGTCCTCTGTGCTTTTGATGGAGGGGAGGAGGAGGGGGAGGAAGGAGCTTGAACTTCCCCAAGCCTGGGGGGGGGTTCCGGACCCCAGAACCCCCCTCCCCTTGGCTACATCCCTCGCTGTAGTCATAACTGTGGTTAAGAGATGAGGGCAAGCCACTGTCATATACTTTCTCTGCCTCTCTCTTCTTACATAAATTCCCCTTTCTTTATCTTGCCATCTTAATAACAATGTAGCATTCATGTAATGGTGTCAAATATGGCTAATACTGACAAAGCTAACTTGGAAAATGGTCAATTTTCCAGCATTATCAGAGAGGAAGAAAAATTCTCTAAACATTTTCTTGAATCATTCATAATTTTAAAATCCTCCTCTGTGTTTCTCCTTCCCTTTTTTTGTAGATTTAAGAGCCCCATCTGGAAGCTTTCCTCATACAGTTGTTCTTCTGCCTCCAAGATAATTCTGGTTGCTTCCTTCCACAATGTATTATGTCTGAAATGGATCTCTTAAGTGATGTGTTGGTCTGTATGCTGTTTTACTTGCTTGTGTTTTGGTGTGTTAAGAGGTCACCTCACTCTGTGTCTAAAAAGCCTTTTGATTCAGCTAGCTCAATTCCTGAATCCTTGGTGCTATATATACATTTTAATCTTGCGAGGAGCCTGCTCTTCAGTTAAAGGTGATGTATTGTTTCCACTAGCAAAACATTTCTACTTCAATCAAAAGGATAACTTGAGTATACAATTGCTGCCAGTGTTCTTTGCCTAGCATATAAGACCATCAGTTTTCTTTGCTCTTGAGATCTGAAATATCCCACCCCAGCATTAATTTGATCAAAGCAACACTCCAGCAATCGTAAGACTAGTGATGCAGCACTTTATTTTACCATATTATCTTCTTCAGCCTTTCTGATTATTCAAAAAAGTGTCTAGAAAGTTTTTTTTAATGGACTTAAAGCACTCTTATCCAACATTTAACAAATTGTTCATTTATAAGACCCTATTTAATGTACAGTAAATATCTGTATTGCACATTAGACATATGGATACATAAAATTTTCTCATTAATATTTGTGTGTGTATGTGTACATTGCTATTAGGTAAATAAATTATTGTTTTATTTTATTTCCACACATGATTTTTGTCCACAGTTTGTCTACTACAGTCAGCTTTGTTGAGATTTGCTATTGAAATATGTTTGCAAACAATAGTCACATATATCCCTACTCTGCTTATGAGTTAGCATCAAAAAATTAAAATCAGTGGGAGTTTTCCTTTAGCTTTAAAAGAGCATCCTGTAAGTCAGACGTCCATTGTAGTTTTCTAGTGTTATGAATTCAGAATTGTCATTACACAGCCGTTAAAGCAAATGTCCTTCCTGAATTGATATGCTGGTGTGTCTGTGAAAAAAACAGTAAATGGATTTGGATCTGGTTGAAATAAACTAAATTAACCATTAAAATCTTCAAATAACATTGGCCTTAACATCTGGAAACCTGTTCTGTTGTATAAATTTGATTGCTGGTGGAAATTGGGACAACTTTTACTGGTCAGGGGTTTAGCTCTTTACCTCTAGGCTCTCCTCAGAGGCAGGCAAGAAAAGCAGAAAATATTTATTCATTATTTAATTTATATCCTACCTTTCTCCCTGCACAAGACCAAGGTGGTTTACTTCCAATTAATAAATGATGCAAACTATGTTATCATTTGTGAAGTTGAAGGCTTTCATGGCTGGCATCCAAACCAAACGGGGGGGGGGGGGGAATTGGAGATGTTAGCTAGATGCCTGCATGTTGTTTCAGTCCTTGGTAAAGATGGTATGCTGGGAACAATATCTTTTGCAGGCAGGCTCCTCCTCCTGGCCATGCGACAATAGGGAGATTTTCAAAGTCCAGGAAATTTAAAGTCCATTATCATCTCAACAATGTATATTTGCTTCACTTGAAATATATATAGAACACAGAATTCAGCTTGACTTGATTCAGAATATAAATTATCCTCCCACAGATGTTCTTAAAGAAATGCACACAAGCACCTATGATGAGCTTAAATGTCAAGAAAAATAAAGGATACTAGATTGACAAGATGATAAATTTAAGACAATAGTTTGTGTATTGCACAACTTAACAAGATGAGGCTTCAAAGCACATGACACTTGGTTTAAAGAAGACTAGCTAAACTAATGAGCAGCAGAATGTGTGTATCTTCAAGACTTCTATCAACTTATGGCGACTATGAATTTCATAGGTTTTCTTAGGCAAGGAATACTCAGATATTTCCCATCTTATACTTCCTCTGAAATATAACCTACAGCACCTGGCATTCATTGCTGGTCTCCCATCCAAGCACTATCCAAAGCTGACCCTCCTTAGCTTCCAAGATTAGGTGGGATCTGATGCCTTTGTATTCTGTAAAATATGGGTTTGGAAGTAAAGGTGTTCTTGCTCTCAAAAACAATATTTCTGTTCACGTAAACAGCCTCCTGGTTACTGCCAATTCCTCTTCCAGATGCATCTCTTTACACCATTCCAGAAGGTCCTCCACCTTCAGCAGAACTTTTAGAAGAACATTACAGTGTGGAACGAAAAAGCATACAGTCAGCTTTCCCTATTCACAGATATATTTTTAACCACTGATTCAACCATCCACGGCTTTCAAATATTTTTAAAATATATACATTCCGAAAAGCATACTTTGATTTCACTATTTTTTATAAGAGATACCATTTTACTATCCATTGTATTAAATGGGACTTAAGCATCCACGGATTTTGTTATCTCATTGTGCAGAGGTGGGCAAAATATGGACTGGGCTTCATGCAGCTCTCAGGCCTTGGTGTCACTGACTTTAGTGTCATCCAGTGCAGAAGGGCTGCTGGAAGGGGAACAGCAATGGCCTCCCCCCGCCTTGCTTGCCTGTCCCCCCTCCCTGGTTGACCACTGGCTGGCCAGATCTTGTAACAGCTGCCGGGAAGTAACCATGGTAGATTCCCCTGCCTCTTCTCCCCTCCTGCTGCCTCACTTGCTCTTGTTTGCCTGACTGCCCACCCAGTGTGGCCAAGGGACAGCCAGGCAAGTGAGGCAGCAGGAGGGGGCAGAAGGGACACATTCTCCCCTTCCTCTGCCCAGCTTTCTCCTCAGAGGTTTCTGGAACCAAACCCCAGTGGATACCAAGGGCCCACTGTATTAATGCAAGCAGAGTACTGCTTGTATATTTTTTGATCCAAACAATGGGTGTTCTACTGGGGGAAAAGCAGGATATAAATTAAATAAATAAAATTAAATGATCTGTTGTTAGATACTTAACTGGTCAGGACACAAGACCACTAGGACACAGACATCATTGCAAACTACTAGATTACTTATTTAGTGCCCTGTCTTGTTGCGTGCTTCTTTGTAGCATGCACTACAGTCAGGATGTTGAGTATAAGGAGCATCAACTGCTTCAGACAAATATGCTGTTGCTTTATTTCACACAAAAGTTGTCTTCACCCCTTGATAAGCCAAAGTACCCAGTTTGACAAGAGTTAAAAATTGCTTAATCCATCATCATATCTTAGTGCTTTTGCATTTCTCCTCTGTTCTTTCTGTTCTCTCCCTTTCCTCTTCAGTGGTCTTTCTGCCTTTCCATCACCATCTCACCAACCCACAGTCAGCAGGAATCTCTCTCTCTCTCTCTCTCTCTCTCTCACTGCTTGAAGGCTTTGGAGCCCTGGAGCATCACTTAAACTGCCTAAAGAACGTCTGGAGACTGACTCTAGTTTCATCTCTAGGGAAGGTTAGGGAAGACTATCACTTTCTAACTTAAAAAGACACTGCAAGCTATAGACAAATTTAAATAACTACAATTAATCAGTTTTGAAAACTCTGAAGTGTACAATCCAAGATTCTCCTTAGTATCTGTGCCAAGTTTGAAGTAGCTAGGTTTAACAGTCTTGGAGCTATGGTGAATACAGCTACCCATACAGACATTACTATTTCTTTTATTAGTGTAATTTACATACATGCAATAGTATTGTGCAATGGTAGGTTTAGTGGTGCCCCTGAGATTCCAACACATTATTTTAAAATTTTAATCTTGTTTTAAATAATTAAATCAAGCATTAAAAGAAATAATCTGCAGAATACCATATGAACAATAAGTATAAAACTCTGTGACATTAAAATTGCCATGAAAAATGGTAACTTTCTCTAGAACAGAACAGGCAAAGTATGTCCCTCCAGATGTTGCGGACTGCAGTGACCAGCTTTCCTGATCATTGGCTAAGCTGGCTAGAGCTGATAGGAGTTGCAGTCCAGCAAGATCCAGAAAGCTATACTTCGCCCATTTCTACTCCAGAAAAATGCTAGGAACCCATCAGCTATTGGGCAGTTATTGGAGTTAGACTTGGAATTCTGCACCAACTCAAACCCCACTGAGACCAGGGTTATTGTATAAATATTGATTGAATTGGTCCATCTAGAACAAAAATAAAGCTCCCCCTCAAAAACAACAACAACAGTCTTTCTGTCAACCAGGTTATATGTCATTAAAGTGAGAACCCACTTCCTGCTTCATCTCAGTTGCTTCTCAGGTGCAAGACACATATGCCTGGATTGAAGACTGGCTTTGGTAGTGTTCCAGTGCTTTCAGATCCCCCCACCCTTCTCTTATGTTTCTTCT
Source organism: Sceloporus undulatus (assembly GCF_019175285.1). Taxonomy (NCBI): domain Eukaryota; kingdom Metazoa; phylum Chordata; class Lepidosauria; order Squamata; family Phrynosomatidae; genus Sceloporus; species Sceloporus undulatus. The sequence continues at coordinate 173,814,153 of NC_056525.1, forward strand.
CATGAGAAGCCACTTTCCATACCATCTGTCTCCATCACCTTGAATAGGTTAGTGCATTGCATCCATAATGGATTGTACTCATCATCTGTCCCACACTGTGTGATTACACCATGTCTGATTACTGAACATATTTATTATAACACTCAGAATTTATGCCTGACTACTTAAAAAGCTACTAGCCTTTCACTGAGGCTTGTGGCGATTCTTCCTTGATGGTAAGACAGACAGGTAATTCTGTACAATTTATGAATGAATGAATAATTGAATAAAATAGGCAATCTTATTTGAAAATTAACATACTTTTAACATTATCAATACATCTTTTGGCCTGTGTCCAACTGAAGCATTATAGTATAGTTCAATCTGTGCAAGCAGTTGCACACTTTGTGATATGTATGGGGGCATCCAGTATCTTATCTTTTTATGACTGTAGACAAGTGAGGCACTGCTGCTGCTCAACAAGACATAGCTCCTCTGTTTGAGTATTTGCAGTACAGAAGGAATGAGGAAAAATGACCCTTGTCTCCCCTGACAACTGTACCTTTTCCTGGAACACAGACAAGAGAAGAGCCCAGCTAAGTACTGATCTGTTACTTGGCACATGCCATGATGCCCATTTGTGGAATGATGTTTTGATTTTCACATGCTATGGAGAGTTGAATGAGGAGGGATGAGATCTTAGAAGCAATGCCAGGCAGGTCTATCACTCTCATTCACTCTCTGATGAGAGCTTGTATATGTGGTAGTACATGACTGACTTTCATGTGAACGTCATGCCTCCTTCCTTTGCACCAGCATGCCTAGGTCTGTTTGTGCTTCTCCTTTTCCCTCCACTCTTGCTCTACTGCAGTGGTTCCTAAACTTTGATCTTCCAGATGGTTTGGACTTCAACTCACAGGATTCGTTGATATTGGCTATGGTGGTTGGGGCTTCTGGGAGTTGAAGTCCAAAATACTTGGAGAACCAAAGTTTCCTCTCCACTCTCACCCTCCAGACACCATACCACTGCTGTACTGTCTGGCACTGCAACTTTCTCACCACCATTCTCTCCCTCCCCTGTTTAAAGGCACTGAAGGGTTTTAGCCAGAATACAGCAACATTTGTATAAATCAGGAGAAGAATGGTACAGTCAGGTGTGTGAACACAGTGCAAAGGCATGTCCCCATGACAACACTACAACAAGGATTTTCTTTCCACCAGTGTTCAGTTGAATTCAGGTCTTTATATTTGGATATTCCACGATATTGTTGGGCATTCATCTTGTTTATAGTTTTTTCTTATATGTCGCTGTAAAATGAATTGTTTTATAAATCACATGTTGATGAAGATGGCACTATTAATTATGATTTTAAAATAATGAGTTATAGCTTTTGTTTACTGACACCTAAATCCTTTTGTGTGTATGTGCCTTCAAGTCACCTGTTGATTTATGGCAACCCCATGAATGTCATAGAAATGCTCAGAGGTGGTTTAGCCAGTTCCTTCCTCTGAAATATAGCCTGTAGCACCTGGTATTAATTGATGGACTCCCATCCAAATATTCGTCCATGGAGGGAGAGATGCAGGCCCAGCTCCATCGGGCCTGGCCTGAACTAAGAAGAAGAGCCCTCCCTCCAGTCCATCTGCCTTGGTCCAGACCTCAGAGTGAGAGAAGAATTGCTGGACCTGATCCCCTTCCCCACAACCATTCCCTTCTCTTTTTATGTTGTGTCTCTTTAGATTGTAAGCCTGAGAGCAGTCTAATTAAAAATAATAATTGTAAGCCACTCTGAGAGCCTTTAGGGCTAAAGGATGGGGTATCAATACTGTAAACAACAATAATAATAATAACCAGTACTGACCCTGCTTAGTGTCCAAGGTCAGATAGAAACTGGTGCCTTTACTTTTAAACTTAAAAAAATTTACCTTTCAGCAAGATCAGCAAATGGGTACATTATTTAGAATTCTCTCATATGTAAATTTATTTTACATATAAGGTTAATCATCTAAGAATATTCACAATGGGTCTTGTCAGCATTGGCAAAAGTCTTAATAGGACTAACCATCTGAGCCAAAGGTAAAGCGAAACCTGTTCATATGAGCACCTCATAATCCATGCACTGCAGATGGACTAAAATTGTGTGAACTGTTGGTAGAGGTCCTTTCCCTCTCAGCTATTCAGCCATCAGTACTTTTGACTCAGCAATAAAATGTTACATTTGTACTGGACACTGTGCTGCTGTCTTTCATCTGCATTGTACTCGGAGTTCTCTTACGGTATGAAAGAACCTTTTAAAAACATTAAAAACATACTGTTTTCTTCCATTTTTATCATTTGAAAAATAAGTCAAGCCCTTTTGTTACTTATCATGAACCAAAAACAATGTGCCATGTCCTGTAAATTCAGTTCAATGTGACATATTGATAAAAGCTGGCAGGGAACTGCTCTTTGTTAAAAGCTGCCAAAAGTTAGCAAAAAATGTGGCATGGAACAGGTGGAAACAATGTTCATTTCTAGAGAATCTTTGAATGGTCATACAAGCCACAAAACATAATCTAGAGAAATCCAATGTGGTGTTCTCTTCTGGTTCAGTAAAGCTGGAGGCATTGAAATATGCAAGTCTTCTAAATGCATGCATGTACTATATGTACAGTGGGCCCTCCACATTTGCTGGGGTTAGAAGCAGAGGATCCCCATGAAAATGAGGGGAAAAAACCCACAAATGAAAAACCATTTATTTTTTTTATCTGAGAGAACACTTCTCTAGGAACCTCTAGGTCCTCCAGCATAACTCTATAGCCAACATGTGGCAGAAGCTGACCATAGACTTGCACTGGATGACCTACAAATGCCTAGAGAAGTGTTTTCTTTAGAAATCTCTAGGTCCTTCATTGTGACTCTGTGGTCAACTTCTGGCATTCATATCTTTCTAATTTAAGCAAATATTACAATTATACTGTAAGTCTTGCTTTCAACCAAAGAAAATTAAACCCAGTAACACTGCTCATATCAAATCTCTCACTGCTCACAGAAGTGGGCAATATGAGTAGCAATACAAACAAAATATATAAAGCACTATCTTGTATATAAAATTTGTTTTCCCACACTCAGTGGTTTTGGTTTTTTTTATGCTGAGGTATGCCTTCTTTTCATGCCTATTAGCAGGGTTAACTTTCTGTTGGAAAACTGGTAGATTTTCCCTATCTATTTTATTCTGAAAGTAATTATGCAGATTTTTAAAAGCATTGTCTTATTGCTGTTTGAAAAAACTCTTGTTATAACTGATGGGGACAAAAAAAGATATATTCACATGAGTTTCTAAGGGTTAATGGAAATTCTAAGAATTGCTAACAACATAATATACAACTCACTTGAAAGGTGAAAACTGAATTTAATCTAACATTTCATCTCTATTGATGTTTTGCAGCTAATTTCAGCAGGAGCATGTAAATATTGTACTTCATTCCTTTCTAGTTGCCAAGAGACAAGACAACATGTAATTTGTGGGGAAGTGTATATTGAAAGGCATCAGTCTTGTCTGGGAAGCAATGAAATCTGTAAACACTGTAAAGCAGTGGTTCTCTGAAGATGCCAGCCACAGATGCTGGCGAAACGTCAGGAAGAAACTCTGCTAGAACATGGCCACATAGCCCGAAAAACCCACAAAAAACTGTAAAGCAGGTTGATGAATCTGACTAACAAGGTTTTTTTTTATTTATATACCGCTATTCCAAAGATCATAGCGGTGAACAGCAAGTAAGCTAATTAGCAAGTAAGCTAATTTGCCCCCAACAGTCTGGGTACTCATTTTAGCGACCTCGGAAGGATGCAAGCCTGATTCGAGCTTGGGCCCTTTTGTTTAAGGTGTGGCTAATGGTTTCCATATCAGCGAGTAGTGAATCTGAACTTTAATCTCAGTTGTAAAGGGGCTGTCCAAAATAATGAGAACTATTCCCACAATAGCTTCAGCACCTTGAATAGCTTGTTTAAAAGTAGGATTAAACCCCAGAGTGTCTTTAACGCACCACTGACATAGGAGTCACCCCCTGCCTCTGAGAATATCAAATATGGGATTCAGCACCTTATGTTTTTGAAAGTTCCATTTACACTGAGCCCTGTGTATACATGGATTCAACCATCTGCAGCTTGAAAATATACATCAACAACAACAAATAATTCCAAAAACCATGTCTTGATTTTCCCATTTTATATGAGGGACACCATTTTACTATGTCATTGTATATAATGGGTCTTGAGCATCCACAGATTTTGTTATCCACAAAGAATCCTGGAACCAAACCCCAGTGGATACCAAGGACCCATGTAATTTGTTTCACAGTATCTCAGCATTTCTGTTAACTGTTTTTCCAGTAAATGTATGTTTTTTCCTATTGAGATATGGTCTTGAAGGCCTAAATCAGGAATAGGAATTGTTTAGGCCTCCAGATGTACAGTATTTTGGCCTACAAGTCCCAGAAATTCTGTCCTAGTTCAACAACATCTGGAGGGCTACACAATTCCATCCCGTCACCAGAATCAAATTGTTAGTCTAGAACAAGCCCATCAAATCACTAGGAACTTGGTAAATCAACACTTGTGTAAGTTCCATTGTTTAATCTCTTTTTTTGATAAAATTACCAGTTTGGTAGATGAAGGAAATGCTGTAGATATAGTATATCTTGAGTTCAGTAAGGCCTTTCACAAGGTTCCCCATGACATTCTTGAAAACAAGCTTGTAGACTGTGGCCTAGACAAGGTAACTGTTACATAGATTTGTAATTGGTTGACTGGCTGAACCCAAAGGGTGCTCAACAATGTCTCCTTTTCATCTTGGAGAGAAGTGACCAGTGGGGTCCCACAGGGCTCTGTACTGGGGCCAGTACTATTCAACATCTTTATCAATGACTTGGATGACAGAATTGGGGGCATACTTACCAAATTTGTAGATGACACCAAATTAGGAGGAGTAGCAAGTACCCCAGAGGACAGGATCAAAATTCAAAATGACCTGACTAGACTAGAAAGCTGGGCCACAGCTAACAAAATGAATTTCAACACAGAGAAATGTAAGGTACTGCACTTAGGGAGGAAAAATGAAATGCACAGATATAGAATGAGGGACACCTGGCTGAATGAAACTACGTGTGAAAGGGATCTAGGAGTCCAAGTAGACCACAAGTTGAACATGAGTCAACAGTGCAATGCGGCAGCTAAAAAGGCCAATGCAATTTTAGGTTGCATCAATAAAGGTATAGTGGGATCAAGGGAAGTAATAGTGCCACTCTATTCTGCTCTGGTCAGGCCCCACCTGGAATATTGTGTCCAGTTCTGGGCACCACAATTTTAAAAGGATGTTGAGAAACGAGCGTGTCCAAAAGAGGGCTACTAAAATGGTGAAAGGTCTGGAAACCATGCCCTATGAGGAACGACTAAGGGATCTGGGGATGTTTAGCCTGGAGAAGAGAAGGTTAAGAGGTGATATGATAGCCTTGTTTAAATATTTGAAGGGATGTCATATTGAGGAGGGAGTTAGCTTGTTTTCTGCTGCTCCAGAGAAAAGGACCCAGAACAATGGATGCAAGCTACAGCAAAAGAGATTCCACCTCAACATTAGGAGGAACTTCCTGAAGTAAGGGCTGTTCTACAGTGGAACACACTCCCTCGGAGTGTAGTGGAGTCTCCTTCCCTGGAGGTCTTTAAACAGAGGATGGATGGCCATCTGTCGGGGATGCTTTGATTGAAAGTTCCTGCATGGCAGGGGGGTTGGACTGAATGGCCCTTGTGGTCTCTTCCAACTCTACGATTCTATGATTCTAAGTGCATCTGCTCTAGCTGTGACTGGGAGAAATGTTTGAATTCTGTTCCTACCTGTTAGCCACCTCCCATAGTTTTGTTGTGTCTGCAAACCTGATAAGGATTCCCACTACCTCATCATCTAAGTCATTGATAAGAATGTTAAATAATAATGGACCTTGGCAGATCCTTGAAGCACTCCACCTTCTCCCAGTCTGACGTTTAGCCATTGATTATGACTCTTTGAGCACATTATTATAGATCCTTCTGACAGTGTTCCCATCTATTCCACACTTAATAGGTTTTCTTTTAAAATGTTGTGGGGGACCTTATCAAATGCTTTGCTGAAATCCAGGTAAATGACATCCACAGCATGCCCATAACATACTAGAGACCTGATTGAAAAAAGACCTAAGATTAGTTTGGCAGAATGTGTTCTTGACAAACTCCTTCTGATCACTGCATTGTCATTTACCCACTTTTATTTACTGTACACCAAACTGTCCCGATCAGGTGAAACTTTTCTACAGTTATCAGAAACAGCAGTGTTGTTACAATCAAATTATTTTTTTTATTTGGAAGAAGGAGCCTAGGCCCTTTAATATATACTGAATAAGCTCTAATTATTTTTTATTCCATGAATAGTTAAATTACTTTTCACCACAGTTTTAACCGATATATGTGAGGAAAGGGGGTCCGTATATATTTTAATTTTTATAAGCTGCCTTGAGTTCCAGTTCTGGGGGATGGGAGGAGGTGGTGGTACAGTATGAGAAATAAAGTATTACAAGAATTACACAGCCCAGAGTTCCTTAATCCCTGCTACTACAGTTGGCCTGCGTATCACACGAGCTCATATTCTGTGGTTTCGGTTATACATGACCCCTCATGTTGCTTGTTGCTGCCTTGTGCTATCTCATGCTGGGGAAGGGACCATGCTGGGGAAGTGGTTGTGCTTGCAAAGGAGTCATGTTGTTTAATAGTGGCCAAGAGGTGCTAGAGCGGCAATGCTGGCAGTCCAGATGAGCCAAAGAAAATCTGTAAAATCTGCCACATTTCCAGAAATGTTTAAGAAGTTGATTGAGGAGAAAGCAAACCATCCAAAACAGTTGTTCACTTGTGATGAAATTGCAGGCTCTTCTGGGAGAAAACACTCACTAGAATCTACATTCTCAAAAATGCAAAGATGGCACCAGGGCATAAAGTAGTAGTAGTAGTAGTAGTAGTGTAATAAAATCTGATACACTAATAAGATACAATACAAGTACAATAAAAATTATACAATATAAATAAGTCTCACTATTCCCTCCCTCCTTACATATATGACATAATAATTCTAATACAGCAATAGTAAAATATAAGTTGCATCATTAAAACAATTAGTTAAAATGAACAAGGACAGGAAGCAGTGGGATATCTTGGGTAATCAGTAGGGAGCAATCAAGTGATGGTCTATATCAGCGGATGAATGAGTGAAATATAGAAAGATAGATTAACTGTGATCCTATGTAGCAATTCTGCAGGACATGATAAAGCCAGGCATAGTGTATTGATTGAAGAACCCCACACTCTCTTAAAAATAAAAACAAACATTATCTGCCTGTGTTTGGGCAGTATAATAAGGACGTGTGGGTGACAACCATCTTGTTTACAGAATGGTTTCACCAATGCATCCCAGAAGTGAAAAAATATTTGTGACATAAAGGTTTGACATTTAAAGTTCCGTTAATAGTAGACAGTGCACCTAGCCAACCTGAATCTACTTGCTATGCAAATGAAAATGCCAATGTTGTCTTCTTAGTTCCAACTACAGTCTCATTGATTCAGCCCCTTGACCAGGGTGTCATTCATTTTGTGAATGCCATGTACTCCTGTCTGTTATTTGGGCACATTGTAGCAGCAATTGATGCAGATTCTAATGTTACCTAAATTGTGGGGGATCCTGACATGGCACCCACAAATTGTACTCAATGGGGAAATTAATGTAGCTCAATAAGAAACAGCAAGAGGGCTTTGTAATATAAATCTGGGATCTCAGTCTTTGTATAATGGTTCCAAATTCTGAGAATTCCAGAGGTGATGTTCCCAATTAATTTAGTTTATCAACAAATAAAAAAGTAAATCTGTACTTACAAGCACACACTCTCACTTGCAGGGTGGCTAAGTAACACTATACCGATCTGAAGCATAGATCCAATTGCGGGGTTAGCATAATGAGAATGGCCCAGTAGCCACCTGTGAACTGTGGAGTGGCCAGCTACTGAGATGCCGAGTTGAAATTGAACAGAGGTTCTGTCTGGCTTCAAACTAGACCAGTTTGCTGTTGTCTGGGCATATGTATATGTAGCAAGAAATGGGTTCTGAGAGCAGTGTTTTAGGAGTTGAAAGGCTTATATTATTTTCCCAGGGGAGAAGAATGAGGTGTGATATGCAAGAACATCCAGACAATCGGCGTGAATGTCATCAGACAAAAGAGTTTCCTTTCCAAACATGCAAACGATCCAAGTCCAGCTCTTCTCTATCACTTTCCTTAGTGAAGCGATTATGCAGATTCTGATTCTGATCTCAAGTGATTTCACCTATGGATTCTCCCATGCTGAGCCATCCAAATGTCCTAATGGGTACAGCTAGTTTCATGTGCTGAGGAGCCTCCTGGTGGTTGCTTGCTGGCAACCTCCCTTTTTGATATTAATTTGATATCAAAGGTCGAAGAGGGGTGATTGTGTGCTGGATCCTGAGGTAACACTAATGTGGACATAATGCAGTAATAGAAATCCTTCATAATTGCTGATGCAATGACATTAATCAAAACTGCAGTGGATAAATTAAAACCAAAAACTGTAATTGCCTGCTGGCAACAACTTATGCAGTGATGTCATAGAGGATTTTCATCCCCACCCCCAGGGATTGATGGAGAAGTTAGGAGAATCATTGATGCAGCAAGATGGCTTGATGGAGAAAGATTTTCTGACATGCTGAAGGAGGAAGTGGAGGAACACACTGATATTGTCTGCTCCTGACATAGATATCCAACCATCAACAACGTCTGCTCCTGACATCAACATCCTACTATCAGCAACATCTGCTTCTGACATTGAAACATCAACATCTTCCTGGCACTACAAACTAGGATCACCTTCTGACAACCCTCCTCCTGATGAAGTTTCATCTTCTTCTTTTTTTTAATTAATCTTTATTCAGGTATTTTATAAACAGGAATAAAAAACATACAACAGTACAATACAAATAAAACATATAACACAGTTAATATTATAACAATTTAAACTAACTCTCCTAATACAAATTAACATATAACTAGACAGATGGACTTCCAAGAGGAACAGCGAGACACATAGTTGCCAAGACATAACCATTAATACATTCAAATCAAATTCTCTTTAACTTCACTCCTTGATCAATTAGGTTCTTTACAGTCCTCGCACAAGAGGAAATAAGTAAAGATCCGAAATCAAAGATAGACTCGCTTGCTGTCTTATGTATGTATCTTGAGCTCATTTCCTTTTCCTTCACTCTATTCTAAATTGATGAAGTTTCATCTTCTAACGATACCTGTACATCAAGAGATTTTTGTTGGCTGCATTGCCTTCTTTGTTCATTTTGGGTAACAAAAACAGGGTTCTAGGGTATGCAAAAAAAAATTGCACAGAGGATCCCGGAATGGATCCCTTACATAATACGTGGGCTGACTGTACTTCTGTGCAGAGTCCTCCTCACTTCTCACACACAGGTTGTATTGGTCCCCTCTCTGATGAATTTAATTGTCTTTTTTGGGGGGCAAGGTTTTAATGTTTCAGGTTGTTGTCTTCTTTTAGCAGTAGTAGTTCTAAATTGATGTTGTTGTGGTTTAATCATAGAGTTGGAAGGGACCGCAAGGGCCAGCTGTCTTTGTTTTCAATTTTGTCATGCTTTGTACTTGATGGAAGATATGAATTACCCCAGATGCCTCTTTTGAGGCAAAATGTGATATATAAATTATTTTAGTCATCATAACCATAATCATATGTATAACCGTATCTAATGATTTGGAAGAGCCAGATTATATATTGCAGCTATTATTACGAATAATTATAATCAGAGGAATAATAGTCAGGGAAAACAATTAAAGTTACACTGATAGTTGGTGGGGACCCCCCAGCCCCCAATCTTTCTTTGGATAACAAATCAAAGGAACTTCTGGTAGGAGTTATAGATGAAAGGCCCTGTTTGCTTAAAGAGATCTTTATCTTACTTTATGTTTTGTTTTTTAAAATCAGCAAGAAGGAATGACTCAATTGTCATCCATAGTCTACACTTGTGAAATAAAATATGATGTTAGGGGGAACTTTATTGTAAAAGAGGTGAACACACCTAAATGGATCTTCTGTCTCTCAGTTATTTTCCCACAGAAAGTTCTGAATCACTTGGAAAGCTTTGGAAGAAATCTCCATTTCCACCTTGCTGATATTAGATCATAATTCAGAAGTAAATGTTCCTCCTGGGCTCTTGGAGGTCCTAGCAGAGGGAGGAAACCTGGATCTTTTCTTTTGGTCATCTGCTAGCAAGCAAAGACCCTTTCATTTTGGCAGCACTTTGACAACTGACCTCATTTGCTGCAATAGGACTTATAGTCCATGGGATGATGTGGGGTTTTTATTGTTGTGTTTCAGATAGTGTTTTAAAGTTTGCTGTTTGCTTCAACTTGTTTCTGTTTTAGCTGTACTTGTTTTTATTGAAATTATGGTGAGCCATCTTGAATCCACTTGGGGGTAGAGAGAGGAGATAGGAATTAATTAAATACAATAAAATAAATGAATTGTTTCATCACAAGGACATTATCAATGCTCAACATAATCATGGAGCTGCCAGGACCCCAGGACCCACTATATCTTTGAGCAGGCTGGGTTTGCAAGCAGCTTGTAATTTTAACTGTTCATAATGCCCTGGAATGATGCTTTGTCAGGGCCAAGGGCATGATTAAAGTGGTAGGTGGCTTGCTATTGTTGGATATTGATTGCCATGCTTTTGGTGATGCTTCCTGCCAGTACCATGAGTGCTAACAGCAGCAAACTAGTAGATGGAGCACCACTGAAAGAGGGCACACCAAAGGGTCTTGCTACTATTGACAAATGTGCCAAAAGTGAAATGAAACCACTATTTGTGTCAGATGTCATGATACACTTACACTTAGCAAATGATTGTACATACATCTGTGAACAGGATGTTTGTGGTTTTCAGTTCCTTACCACAGAGGTCTTCTCTTATAGACAATAATAGAAATGAATAAAGAGTGTGTTGAACATCAATAGGCATTCTGCCATTATACAGAGGAGTTGGCTTTAAAGTGATATAGCAGAGATTTTTCTAGTACAGAATAATCATAGTTACCACAAGTACTAATATTCTTTTGAAAATTATACAGTATTTTATAATACATTCTGACACACATAGCAGGAACTAAGTAATCCACTTAAGTGAAGTGAAGGAAGTGTTTGGCACCAGGGACACAGTATCAACTTTGACATGGTCCATTTGTCATCTCCTTTCCTGAAATGGTTCCATTCCAGCTGATCATTATAAAAACTTGTATAGTTTTAAGAAATGGTATCTGATTGAGTTTGGCTTTCCTCTTCCCTTCTTGTCTCTTTCTTTTGGGTCAGTGGATTTTTTAAAATTGTAAACATGCAGACAAGCAATGTCTTAAGCCACTCTTGGGGCATTTTCAGCTGAAGAGCAGGGTAAAAATATTAGAAAAGAAAGCAGGGATACAGATCATAGATCTGTGAGTTTGAGTCTCTCACCAAGTGTAAATCTTCAGTCAAGCTCTAAACTGGTTCTGCTCCTCTGGATTTCAGAAATAAAAAGTCTCTAGAACATACAACTCAATGCAGTATTGTTTAATTTTACTTTTGCTTTTATTTTTGTTATTTATTTATAGGTATCGGGTGGATAGAATTGTGGGTTTCAGAGAGGGTTAAAATGCATAATGAAACTAGGCGAAGGTTTTCACTTCTAGACCTAATCTTTCTCGTAGTTGCAGTGAGGCCAAATAGGGAAAATCTCCTGTATACTTGACTCACAAGTTCCTGAGCAAAGTTGTAAATGAAGATTTGATATGAATTGATGTGTCTTTTTTCCCCCTCTCTAGAAACTGCATATTATAATTTTGCACATGGGTGTATGAAAGATACTGAAGGACAAAACAGATAGAGATGGAGAGAGGCTGAGAAATGAAGACTCTTGGTGCTTCCTTCCTCAACTAAACAATCAAAGTGATGTGATAATAAAAAAGGAGTTCTAGAAACTTAGTAAAAAAAAGAATAAAAACAGTCTGAGGCTGATATCGCCACAAGCACATTAAAAAGAAATGACCAGTCTATTACCAGAAGATGTTGTGGAGTCCCAGGGCTCAGAGGAGCTTGAATGCAAGATCTGTTACAACCGCTATAACCTGAGGCAAAGAAAGCCTAAAGTTTTGGGGTGTTGCCACAGAGTATGCGCCAAATGCCTTTGCAAGATTATAGATTTTGGGGACTCTCCTCAAGGAGTCATTGTTTGCCCATTCTGCAGGTTTGAGACTTGCCTGCCTGATGATGAGGTCAGTAGTCTTCCTGATGACAACAATATTCTTGTAAATTTGGCTTATGGAGGAAAAGTGAAGAAGTGCCTACCAGACAATCCAACAGAACTCTTACTGACTCCCAAAAGGCTGGCCTCTCTTGTTAGCCCTTCTCATACTTCCTCCAACTGTCTAGTTATAACCATTATGGAAGTACAGAGGGAGAGCCCTCCAACCCTGAACTCAACCCCAGTTGTGGAATTCTACAGGCCCACAAGCTTTGACTCTGTTGCATCTGTGCCCCACAACTGGACAGTATGGAACTGTACATCCTTGATCTTCCAGACTTCAATTCGAGTTCTTGTTTGGTTGCTAGGTTTGCTGTATTTTAGTTCCTTGCCTTTAGGGATCTACTTACTGGTATCAAAGAAAGTCACCCTTGGGGTAGTCTTTGTCAGCCTTGTTCCCTCGAGTCTTGTTATTCTTATGGTTTATGGTTTCTGCCAGTGTATATGCCATGAGTTTCTGGATTGTATGTCTTCTTCATAACAGTAATTTCAATGAAATAAGCAATGAAGCATATGAAATTGCCATAGACACAGCATAGTTAACTTATACTTCTTTTTCATATTCTTATTCTATTTTTTTTTCCATCAAAACAGGAATGCTGACCAGTTTTGTGGTCCTTTTATTATACTAAAAGTAATTGGAAAGCTGGTTTCTGCTGCTCTATCCTGTTTTACTAATGGGGAAAAACAATTAAGAAGAATTAGCAATAGAAAAAGGATGCAGCAAAACAGTTTCCTTTCTATGTGCCTAATGCTACATTGCAGTAATACTGTAATTACCATGAGATTGTTCATATAGCATTATAGTGGGATTTACTGGAATCATTTCAGAAATGAATGTTAAACTGTCTATTATTCCCATTGTTCACTGAGTAGCATTGTTTTGGAGGATCTGAACTCTTGGTTTCCAGGTTTCCTACTGGACAGTGCCTCTGGTCTTTAAAATGCACAAAGAAAATAGGTGCTATCACTGTACCAGAATGAGAGGAAAGATAGCTCTCGTTACTATGAGGTAAGAGTCATGTTTTGTTTTGTTTTTATATTCACAACAATTAAATAGGTAGAAAATTTTAAAAGATAGCATCTGCTGTCCAAAGGCATGTGCCACAAAAATACAATAATTATTTTTGTCCACTGCTAACATATCTTCTAAAAGCATCACAGAGTTTTACCCATGACAGATAAATATTGCTCTGCATTCACAAGCAATTTTCTACCTAAGGACCAGCTATTTCAAAAGAAAAATCCAGTATACGACAAATTCTGTTTCACATGTAACAGCCTGTTCACACAGTTTGTATTGTGGCGTATCACTTGTGAAAGGGCTTATGCATCATGTTTTCTCCACACATACTTGTGGCTGGATTGCAGCCTTTGTGTTGTAATATGCACACATATGAGCTTAAAACAGAGTGGAAGGGAAGAGACATTAGTAATTAAGGAGTTTTAAACAAAGTTTTGAGAAGGGGTCACCTCCTTACCCACCTGAACTAATACTTTTGGCCTTCTTATGAAACCATAAAACATGATGTATCATCCAAAGCTAACATCTAGCACCAAATCAAAACAGTGGCAAATCAGCAACAGTTCAAAACTGTACTTTCAGTCTTGCAAAATGGGTTCAGTTTCTTCACATTTAAGATGAAGGCTATACTGAGGTTTGAAAGTTAGGCTGCATAGGGATATTTGTTCTTCCTTTTTAGATAAACTAAATGTTACTAATATTTAAAATTCTGTAATATTTTATAGCAAGCATAGAGTGCTAAGGGTCACATGCAATATGCAGTAAAAAAAGGAAAAGGAAGTAGTTTTTAAAAAGATGAAAGACCATGTGACATATGTCAGTTTTTTCTTATAGTAGGGAATAGTGACTGTTGGTATGGTACAAAATTAGCTGCATTTGGGTTCTGCTGATTTTAGTGGGTGGTGTGGGAGATAGTCTAGTCCACTCCTCAGTTTATAATATTTTATGAAGAAAAGCATTCAGAAATCCAAACAAATTTAGTTTTAACTTTTAATAATGAATAGCATTGCAAATTAGTATTTGCAAGAATAATATATTACTACCACTTTAAAATGCTTGTGGCCAAAATTATGTGTAGTCAGATGGAGTGGCAAGTAGCATGACTAGCATCAATAAAGTGTAACTAATTCATCACTGAAAAATGGCCAGGGGGGGGGGGGAGGGGGAGTCCATCTAAAAAAAAAATTTATAACGTATGTAATGTTTGTATAATTTGTTTGTGTGCATATGTACTACAAAAATTTATATATTTGTAGGGAATTCCATTAAAGTTGTCCCAGCTGTTCTAATAAATGGGTTTTTTGTGCAGAATGAAATGAATGTTAGTACCTACCACTTCTGTAAAACGTCTGTGCATTGTCTTTGAAGTCATATCAAGTGTTTCTGTTCTGAGTTTTCATTCAAGCTGTACTTAAAAACAAAACAAAAGAATCGCTATTAATATGCTTGCATATTTTACATATTTTGTGATGTGTCTTTAAGCCAATTCGCATGTTTAGAAATTCCACTCAAAAGGTAGTAGTACTTGAATTATAGAATTTATTTTAAGTGTTCAAAATATATAGTCTTACACAATCAGTATATCAGTTCTTGGCAAGAATTTCTTGCCATATCAGTTTTTCTTCCATTCTTGCCAAATAATTCCTGAAACAGTATCTGAATATGCAATACTATTGGCATTGCTTCCTAAACATTGCAAAATTCAGCTTGAATGGTGGGATAAATCAAGTCACTTTCATTATTGGTAAGCTGATTCTTACCTCTTTGGACTCTTCTGCATTCCATGGTGTCATAGAATCGTAGAGTTGGAAGAGACCGCAAGAGCCATCTAGTCCAACCCCCTGCCATGCAGGAAATGCAAATCAAATCATCCCCGACAGATAGCCATCTAGCCTCTGTTTAAAGACCTCCAAGGAAGGAGACTCCACTACACTCTGAGGGAGTGTGTTCCACTGTCGGACAGCCCTTACTGTCTCTGTACTGTATACAATTTTGGTAGCAACTGCAGTAGTGGTTTGGGACATTGGTGGCAGCCACCAAATTTCAACAGCACTGAAAGTGGCAGCAGGACCAGTGTTGGTACTGCAATCTCTGATGGAATGGGTTTTCCCCCAAATGTAGCCTTCACCCACAGGAAGCTTCCTACTTCTGGGGTATATCCTAATTGCACAATTATAGCAGTATGATATTATTTTAACTGTCCTGAATGGCTCCCTCCAATAAAATCCTGTGGTTTGTGGATTGATGAGGTAGTTATAGCTCTTTCATACTACATAATTATAGTACTATTATTCCTCTTTAACTGCCATGACAATGTTCTGTGGAAATCTTGGGGTTTTTAGGGGAAGCACTAGGGCTTTCTGGCTGAAAATTCTGAAATGCCCCTTCCTAAATTGGAAACCCCAAAATTCCATAGGACATTAACATGGCAGTTAAAGTGGAATCGATAGTAGCATCATTGTGTAGTGTGAAAGGGCCCTTAGAACATTCTAGTCTGATCTGCTGACTCACAGCATTAGTTGTCTCTGGCAGAGAACTCTAAGTACCTTACATAACTATGGCTTTGTCTTCACTGGCCAGGATACTCCGGGGGCAGCCTGGAATATCTTAGCTTCAGAGCTGTCCTGACTTTCCCTTGTTTTCTGACCCGCTGTTTTTGTACCAGGGCAGCTGTTTGCATGTGTGTTCTGCTGAGCCACCTGACACATGGGTCACTTGCTTCTGGGGTCAAAATAAGGTGCCCAGAGATTATCACATGGCTGGGTGCCTCGTTCTAACCTCAGAGCAATTGACTGATGACAGTGGTGGATGTGCTGAGTGGTTCTGCAGGATGCATTTGCAGACAGCTGCCCTGGTGGAGAAATGGAGGGCTCTGGATCTTCCCAGAGGATCCGGAGTTAGAAGTATGGTTTTTAAATGCGTGTTAAGGGATGCATTAAAATCAGAATAGTTAAATACTTTCAGTACCTAGGTTCAAACATTGATCAGAACAGAAAGTGCAGTTAAGAAATAAGAAGACTAGGAATGAGAAGGGCAACTATGAAGGAACTAGACAAGATCCTAAAGTGTAAAAATATAGAACTGAGCACTAAAGTTAGAATCATCCAAGCCATTGTATTCCCCATCACCATGTACAGATGTGAGTGTTGGACAGTGAAGAAAGCTGACAGAAAGAAAATTAACTCATCTGAGATGTGGTGCTAGAGAAGTGTGCCTCGGGATACTGTGGATGGCAAAAAAGACAAATGGGTCCTAAAACAGATCAAACCTGAACTCTCCCTGGAAGCAAAGATGATGCTTCCACATCAAGAGAAGGCACGACTCATTAGAAAAGAGAAGGCACGACTCATTCCTGTAATGCTAAAAAAGGTAAAGGGAAGAAAGAGAAGAAGCCCACATGCCAGATGCATATACTCAATCAGAGAAGCCATGGGCCTGAGCCTGCAGGACCTCAGCAGCATGGCTAAGGGCTGAAGAGCTTGGAAATGTCTCATCCACAGGGTCACCATGAGGCAAGGCTGACTTGAGGGCAGTTATAACAACAAAGGGTGTTATACCCAGTTCTCCGCTGAATGTGCCCAATGTCATCTGGACTGTTTGCACCAGAACTGGGATTTGGGCCATGCATCATCCAAAGAGGATGATGCCAGAATGGGGAATACGGGTCTTTTGGCCCATGCAGACTAGGCCTATAAATCTCAAGATTCTAGCCATGACAGTTATCTAAGTACTATATTCATATAGCGTGGATAAACTACTGATGTAAACAAATTGTTATGAAATTCTGAAGCTGCCTGGTTCTTTTCCAACTTACATGTAACTAAGATCTTACATATATGGCACATGCAGACAGCATGAGAGGGGGGAGTGAAGATTGTTTGGAGAAAGCTATAGGCTGTTTGAGAGAGAAATCATAAAGACTGATATGCTAATGAGAACCTTGGGGGAAATTGCTCAAAATCCTTGAGGTATTCATCAGACCTAAGCATTTGTGCCATCTTATGCCATCATAATATTGCTACAGTAACCACTGCAATAACAGTATGATGACATATTTGGTGAAATTGCACCTAAATACATTTTAAAAATATTTATAAATTGTCTTTCTGCCAAAAGGTGATATGCACCTTAATGCAAATTAAGATTTGAACATGTGACCATTAAAACATTTAGAAAGCAAAATAAACCCACCCTTCAGCAGATGCTGCAGTAGGAAACATCTAGTCCTATGTCTTTCTCATCTTGACATCTTTTGATATGGAGATAAATAACACAGCCAGCAGCAGTATATCGATTCTTAACTCCAGTGTGAAGTAATGACTTCCAAATGTAATGCAGCCACTAGAGAGCAAACAATAACAATGGGACATTTTTTTTCACCTACTCACATTTTTTTCAAAGACTTTTTAAAGTGAGTTTGTGCTATTGCACTTGTAAATCATCTAACTTTGGGCACACACAGGCTTTAAATACAACATTAATGCTAGCAAACTTTGGCTTTAAATAGAAAAAGCAGATGTTCTACATGTTACCCAGTTAAATGTTTATGCTGCACTAAAACGAAGGAAAACAAAACTAATCCAGATTTGTTTATCTTTTCTACTTGAAAAGCTGGCCTGGTTAGCAGAGGAGCAAGCACTTCTGTGGTAGCTTGCAAGAAGAGAAAGCTGCCCAGTCACTGGATATGTCCAAGGAGTGGTCCTGCAGTTGCTACCTTGACCAAGGTCAATTGACACAAAGAGCCAATGGGGCTCTACCTGGCCATATGAAGCTTCTGATTCTGATCTCCCTGTCTTCCACTTATCTCAGGTTACTTCCCAGTCCCTACGTTTCTTGGCTAATGGCCCCAATTACTTATCAGTTTGTTTTTCAGACATTTATTCCTGGAAGAAAAAGAGAGAAGTGAAGGAGAAAAGCAAGGAATGAAACAAAGATAATGGAAAGTGAAGACAAACATGGTAGTGAGGGTATGTGAATAAAGAAATAGTTTGTTTGCTTTTCAAGCCTTGTCTACTGTGTTTTCCTTTCCAGGAACTATATACACAAGGGAGGTAGATGAATGTGTAGTAGATATTCATTACTTAAAAAGATAAATTGGAATTCTTTGAAGAGGAAACTCTGGTGTATGTGCCATCAAAAAGAATCCCCTCCCCCATAACAGAAGGACAAAAACTCAATAGAATGAAGGGTGTCAGTTTGGACATTGTCTAAAGTCAGCCATGATGACTAGTTGTGTCTGCTTTGTACTGATTAAAATGCTTTCTGATATTTTATACAGTAATGTAAAAATTGTGCAGATTTTAATTGGCAACAGTAAACCAGCAAGAAAATAAGATATGTGGAATGGGTAACAAGGATGTAATGTGCATACTGAATCATAGAAATTCTCCCATTCATCCAACATCAGTAGCTTTTGAGAATGTGAATCAAAACTCTTTTACTGTCTTTATATGTTCAGCTTAATATTCCAGTATCTCAGCAAGACTTTGCACAACAAGATGTGCAGTTGTCACTGACAAGACTAGCCTTCCCATGATGTAGTGAGATGCTGAGAAGTGAGGACAGAACTAAATGACAGCGCTTTACAGTTTCACGCACCCTTTGCTATGTTCCTTAAGCAAGTCTACTGTGCTTAGGTGCCTTGTGCCATTGCTAGTGTTGAAAAATGTTTCCATAGCTGGTTGGCTTCTGAACATGGAATCCTTTGCCTCAGGCAGCAGAATGTCTTGAGATAGCCCTGGTCACTGAGCTGCAGTTCCGTCATGGATTAAAATGGAGTCCTGCAGTCTCTTGAATGTTTTAAGTGCTGAGAAAAATATAATGAGGTGTCTAGGAGGTATTTTCATAAAGAAAAATCCTGAGAATGTCAGAACATAAAAGCCAACAAATGCCTTCCTTACATTTATCTAGATAGGATGAAGGCATGTTGCAAAAGGTTAAGAGCTCAGATTTTGGAAAATATGTTGTTCCATCTCCCATTCTACTGTAAATTATAAGTCAACAAAAAGTCTATTTTTCCTCCAAATGCTGTTTGCGGTTACTTTTAAGACTTATTACAGTCTTTTGATTTGTTCTCCACAATCTAAATAAGGTATGTAAATTCATTTATTACACAGGAACAGCTGTGGTACAGCTATGTAACAGGCACATGTTACACATCTATGCCAAAAATTATTGATTCTTGCCAAGGCTGCAAAGTCTCTTTCTTTAGTCAAAATACAGCCGTAGCCACCACCCCCATCTCACATTTTAAATAACTTATTTCAAAAGCAGTCAGGAGGGTTGTCTTGAGAGGAAGAATATCTTATGTCTTTTAAGCAGATTATATCTAGATGGAGGCAGAGAATACATTCGATTAACTGATTAACTGAAGCTGCTGTTTTCCTGTCCTGTATTTTCATCAGTTGTACTGATGTAGTTTATATCTGCAGAAAAAGAAGTATAGATTTCTAAGCCAGTTAGGGCAGTTTTATTTCTTCTGCTGTAGAACTGAGTACTTTCCCTAGCCTTCTTTTAAATGAAATAACTTCAGCCATTAGAATTTTTACATTTATGTGTAAAGATTTAAGACACAATTTCAGCCAAGTGCTTTGCAGATACAGTATTCAGTGACCAACATACACACACACACAGAGAGAGAGAGCACTTTTACTCAATAAGAGACATACATTCTAAGTGATATTACTGTTTCATTTAAAATGCAATGCATGGGGGGGTTAATGCTGCAGATTTATACAGTTATGCCAGCAAGCATACGAATCATATTGCATTGTGAAGTGTAAGCTATATGCTTTATATACAGACAGATATTTTGGAACACATGCAGCCTTCTGATGAGCTGCTTTGATTGCAACAAGATGAGAAGGTACATGTGAAAGCACAGCTTTAAACAATTTGCAGTGACCCCAGCTGAGTTGGAAGCCAAACTGATAACCTTGCACAGTCTTGCAGGCAATACCAGAGTCCTTTTTATCTCTAGAACAGGAATACGCAACCTTTTTGGCCCTGAAGGGTAACATCCAGTGTCCATTGCTGGTTCACATTTGAATGCATACACACATTCTTTTTCCAAGTACACATCTCACCATGTTTCTATACCCCAGAGATTGCTGTTTCTTCTCCAATTGCTACTAGTAGGCTGTCAGCAGCAGTCTCGAAAGCCATGCATCAGCATGTCCTCTGCTGCCTGCAGCTGTCTTGTTAGCTGGACAGTGAAGAAAAGTGGGTGGGGTCCCAATGGCTTTGAGGGCCACAGAGGAAACAGCCAAGGAAAGCAGATCGTATACTATCAGGGCCAGCTCTAGATATGTGGCCACCCTAGGCGAGAAATATTTTGGCATCCCCTGTCACCTCTCATAATTATTTTCACCCCCTTGATTTCCTCCATTTCATTTGTTAAAGCTAAACATGACATAAAACCTAGGTTCCAATCTCTCATCATAGTACTAAGAATTAGTCAAAAAGCCAATTAGGTTTTTACAGGTTAAAGACTTTTGTATTGCTGTGACGTTTGGAATGGAGTTTCAATTAAAAAAAACATAGAAACACAGGGAAATAGTGTTTTTGATGCAAAATCATAAAAAAAATATACCAACAGGTAGTTATTACCCCTAAAAATTATTTTTACCAGAAATTGAGCAATAAGGCTTAAAGCCCTAATGGTGCTTTTGTTGCTTTCATGCCTAGAGCAGGGTTTCTCAACCAGGGTTCCTTAGAACCTCAGGGTTTTGAAAGAGACTGCTGAGGTTTCCATGAGAGATGGTGACTGGGGGAAAATAAACACACACATTTTAAACCGCTAGATATAATTATTATGCAAGGGTTCCGTTAGACCTGGAAATTATTTTAAGGGTTCCTGCAGGAAAAATAAAAGTTGACAAAAGCTCAACTAAAGGGTGCAGGTGAAACCCAAAGGCAGATGCTACCTGCTCCCATACCTTCTAACCACGAAGAGATGGAAACAGGAGCATCCTTGCCTCATCTCCTTTCACACACTAACGGCCACTTGGTGAGACTCAGGGCTGTGGTATGGCATACTCACTATCTAGTAAAATAGCCTGTCCCTTACTAATTCAAAAGCTAACGTGTTTGGTTAAAAACATGAGTGTCCTGCAACAGGTAATGAAGAACTCACCGTTCAGGAACTGCATGGTGTGAAATAACAGCAGTGTGTGTTGTGCCATTTGATGTATTTATTATTAGGAGCATATAAACCTAACACAGTTTCTGTTGCTCTTCATACACAGGGATGTGCCCTACAGGCAACACAGGGCAAAGAAACACCTTCTGGGCAGCCCAGGAAGGGAACGGAAAGAAAGGATGGGAAGGGAAAGGAGGGAAAGGGAATGGGAAAGGGAAGGAGGAGGGAAGTTAGTCTCAAAGGTGTTACAAGATCTCTACGTACTAATTCTACAGACTAACACAGCTATATTTTTGGTATCTATGTTGTTGTTAGCTCAAAGCAACTGTGAGGGTAAATGGCATGTTGCACTGCTTGGAACAATGTTTAGATCAATACAAAGAAGGAAGTTTAGAAAACTAAGTAACCAGGCTTCATTATTCTGAAGCATTTTCCCCTTATTTATGACACTGGATTTACTTATGAATATCTTATAGCTCACTTTTACTCCAGTCAGCTAAAGACAGCCTGCATGGTTCTCATCAGCTATGCAACAGCAGTTAGGTATGGCTGAGATCAGAGCTTGGAAAAGTCACCTTTGTGACCCAATGCTAACCATATATCACAATGGCCAATAGTTAGATTTTGTTGGCCCCTGCTTTTCTTGTATCCCACCCACTGATTTTCAGCCACAGTGCAGAAAAAGAAATTAATGGAGTAAACCCATTCTTACCATAAGACTCCATCAGTGAAGCTGTTGGGAAGGGAAGATAGAAGATCAAGCTGTGCTCCCTTTAATTGACATTCGTACCCTGGCTGGTTGACATTTAATCAAACTGAAAAGGAGGGGAGAGAACCCCTTACCTCCTGTCTTCAGGGTTGATTGTATGAAATTGGGGAAATTGTGAGGAACTACAGGTGGTCAATGCAACAGAAAATCAGAATCTGCTCAAGTTGACTCACCAACACCTTTCTTTTTTTAAAAAACGTTTAAATACCATGAGTGGCAATATGAGCCATGAATCTAAGCTTTGGCCAATGGTCATAATCCACTGGTGGAGGAAATAACCTGCATACAGAAGGTCGCAGGTTCAACTTTTAAAAGGTGGGTGATAGAATCCACAGGGTGAATGATAGCCAGCATACTGTAGACTAGAAGTCTGAGAGACCCAGGTCTCTGCTCCTTCATGAAAACTCACTGGGTGGCCTTAGAGCTAGTCCCGCTCTCTTGGTCTCAGAGGAAAACATGGCAAATCCCCTCTGAACAAATCTTATACCCCATGGTAGGGTCACATTAAGGTTGACAAACTCGAAGGCACATAACAAGATATGGAAATACACTTTACCTAAGCTATTGGAAAGTGCTTGCTACAAACAAGCAGCGCTGTGTGAGGGGGCTATATGATTATCACAGCAAAACAAAGCAAAAGCAAGGTTCATCTCCCTTCAGTTGTGTTGCAGTGTGGCTCAGGAACCATGTAACTGCTCTTCATTTGAAAAATGAGAAATACACTTCCAGTTACAGGATTGAATGATGGGTTTATTGCCAAATCCAGTCAAAGCAGACAATATTGGTTAGGCTATGGATCAGAAGAATCGTACTTAAGTTCCATGGAATGAAATTACATCCACTGAGTTTTCTGTCTCCATGAGACTGCAATTTGTTTTTAGAATGGGGAAAAGATTCAACGTATGTCAAGTATCTGATAGATCTCAAACATTGGCCTTCCAGGTGATATGGATTTCAACTCTGATGTTCCAGCTAGCCAGTGGTCAGAAATTCTGGAAGCTGAAGTCCCAAATATACATAAGCCCAAAGTTTGAGAATCAGTGTGGTAAACAACAGTACATGACAAGTTATTTGCATTTGGATTAGTAGGTCATGGCATTTTTTTTCTTTACAGGTATATCTCACCTTTCCTGCAATAAATGGGATAGATTAGACTGACATGAGTGACTGGTCCAAAGTCACCCAGTGAGTATCATGACTTAGTGGGGACTTGAACCTGGATCTTCTAAAGCTCAGTCTTATGTTCATACTACTGTACCAGATGTACAAGATTTGACTAGGTTTGTCAGCTGAAACAAGGGGCAGAGATCCTGTACTTTTAATTGTACAGAAGAGTGATGTCACACTTGTTTCACCTGCCAAAATTCCCTCTTCTGCACAGACATTAAAAATACTGTACAAGAGCCATGTCCCTTATTTCAGCTGGCAACTCTAGCTTTGGTATGTATTGGTTGTTACAAAATCAATGAAGCTTAAACATATATACTTCTATATGAGATTCTGTCATAAAGTTAATGCTTTTGTTCGAAGAGAATCACTGCATTTGCCTATATGTTGCTTCAGGTGTCTGAGCAGTAATCCACTGGGAGTCCAAGTGTTTAACAACTGTCCGTTTAACACTACTTACCATTTTTAAATATCTACCAGCAATTTTGACACTTCAGACTTGAGCTGTGTTGACTTGTTGGTTTACACTTGCAGATAATCAATTACCACTCAGAATAATATAATTTTCTTAAATGGAGCACACAATATTAAACTCCTCTAATTTAACATAAGCTTTTCAAAAATGTTAGCTGCTGTTGACATCAGTTTCAGCAAATATATTTAGCATGATACACTAATGTGTTGATGGTAAGCTCCTTAATGAGTCTTAGGGGAGCTTTCTTTGATTTGTTTGAAATTGCAGCCACAATAAAGAGAACAATTAGCACACAAAAATATGAGTTCCCACACGACTTCCTAAAGTATGTTCCTTTCCACTTTAGCACAGCATTGCAGCCCTGGAAACTTCACTGCTAAACACACTTACACCAAAGCAAAGTAACCCATGCCCTTTACTCCACAGAAAATGGGGCAAGCAATACATTTAATTCCCTGTATATGCAGTATATGCAAAATAGAATCAGTAACTCCACCATATTTTTCATTTAAATGAATTAAATTATAGCAGGCATTAATAGTATGCTCACCACTTGTAATGTGCATACTTAAAGATGTATGTGTGTGTGTATTAGAAACAATTAAATTAAGTTGTTAAATTAGTTTGTCATTACAGTCATCCCTCCATATTTGTGGATTTGATTATTCACGGATTTGATTAATATGTTCTCTCTAGGAATATCTAGGTCCTCCAGTGCAACTCTATGGTCAACTTTAACTAAAAGTTGCACCGAAAGACCAAGAGATACCTAGAGAGAATAGAATACCCACTAGGCATTTGGAGCTCCTC
This sequence comes from Sceloporus undulatus, assembly GCF_019175285.1. Taxonomy (NCBI): domain Eukaryota; kingdom Metazoa; phylum Chordata; class Lepidosauria; order Squamata; family Phrynosomatidae; genus Sceloporus; species Sceloporus undulatus. Next base: position 173,838,935 of record NC_056525.1, read on the forward strand.
CAGGGCAGTTCTATGGTCGGTGTCTGTCAGACATTGACCACAGAGTTGCACTGGAGGACTTAGAGATTCCTAGAGAGGTGTCCTCTCAGGTTAAAAACATGGTGTTTTTGTTATTTCCGTTTTTTCCATTTTCACGGGGGTCTTGTGCCCCTAACCCTAGTGAATACGGAGGGACAAGTGTAATTTGATCCTGACTCTGATAGCTGTGGTGGAAAAACAAACCATGGAGTAAACACAGGAGAAGGCCCATAAAACCATAGTATAGAGGTGGGCAGTGTGTGGGCTGGGCTTCATGCAACTCTCAGGCCATTTTTGTGCCCCCCATGCCCAATAGTGCACTAACCTTGGTGTCATCCAGTGCAAGGGGCCCACTGGGGGGAATGACAGTGGCCTCCCCCTCCCTTGCTCACCTGTCCCCTCTCTGGTTGACCGCTGGCTGGCCAGACCTTGTAAGGGCTGCCAGGAAGTAACCATGGTGGATTCCCCTGCCTCTTCTAACCTCCCACTGCTTCACTTGCTCTTGCTTGCCTGGTTGCCCACGGAGTGTGGCCAAGGGACAGCCAGGCAAGTGAGGCAGCAGGAGGGGACAGAAGGGGCACATTCTCCCCTCCTCCCCTTCCCCTGCCCAGCTTCCCCCTCGGGAGAAAGCCAGGCAACGTAGAAGGGGCTGGCAGAAAGTGCAGCATCACTGGCACACATACATCCTCTGGAGTGGGAGGAGGGCCTGATCGGATGTCACTCCTCCTCTGGAGTGTCACTTAGTGTGGTCTGCACCCAACCACCACCACCATCCAATAACTCCACTGCCCAGACACCTCTCAAGATTTTTAAAAAGTCATTCCCCCCCAAAAAAAAACCCTTTTTTCTCCTCCAAGTGCCCTTTGGGGCCTGGGGAGAAATTTTACCTTGTGTTGCCATTGAAAAGGGAGGCCTTTTTTTTAAAAAAAAATGGCAGTGAAACAACCCTTCAAACTCTCCTAGAAGGTCAATGCCAACTCACCCCTGCCATAGGGGATATTAACATGGAAGGGGGCAATTGTTGAATCCACAAAGAATTGTTGATTCATGATCAACAAATGATCATTGTACATCAATGGCAGGAATTGTGGAACCTCCCAGATGTTGTTGAACTGCAACTTCCAGGAGCCATAGCCAATATAGCCAATGGTGAGGAATGCTGGGAGCCTTTAGGGCTGAATAGTGGGGTATAAATACCATAAAAAAATAAAGTCAGTAAAACAATATCTGAAAGGCTCCACAGTTCCCTCCCTTGCTTTAAATGAAATATAAATGGAAATTGCCAGATTACAGAAATGGTTTGAAATCAGCCAAACTCAGAAGTGCTTCTGTATTTTCATGATCCTCAGTTTTCATTGGATTAAGGAACAATATAGTAGAAAGAACAAACTCTGAGGAATTAAATATTCTCTTGACCAAGTCAAGCAGTTTTCAAGGTTCCATTTTTTGCCTTTCTCCAGTTCTTGGAAGGCTACACATGCACAATCTGGCACCCCACTCCCAGAAATAATTGCCCCAAATCGTGTGTGTGTGTGTGTTGAAAAAACAAGTCCACTGCCCTAGTAATAAAAACACAAAAAGGGTGAAGAGAAGACTGATGGGTTACGCATTTGCATTCCTGAAATATCCAAAGGGCCATCACAGAAACAAAGGTGCAAGTTTGTTCTCTGCTGCCCCAGAGGATAGGGCCAGATCTAGTGTTTTTAAGTTGCAGAAGAGTAGATCTTGGTTGAACATTAGAAGGAAATTCTTGACAGTAAGAACAGCTCAACAGTGGAATCAAATATCTTGGATCTCCTTGTCCAGACAGCTCCAAAAAGAGGCTGGATAACCACCTGTTGGTAGTTATCTAGCTGGATTTCTCAGGCTCTGTTATTCTATGAAAACAAATATCTATGGACTCCACAAATTATTTTCCATACTGGCTTAATATGGAGGTGGTTCCACCTAGTGGATAAACTGAATATTTACCCTCTACCCTTTTAGAAAGAGATAACGTGCAGGGCAACTTTTAAAGAAACGTAAAAATCCTATTAATTTTTTTTACCTCTTTACTGCTCTTCTGCCAAAATGCTCAAAGTTGTTAACAGCTTAAAATAATAGCTTTGCCTCTAATAACAATGCAAATGGGAGAGGGATGAGGAAGAGAAAAATCAGTACATTTGGGTACCTTTGCCACTCTTGGAGACAGCAGGGAAGGAAGGAGGCCAAAGCATGGCCAGACACTGTAGCCAGGATGACTAGTATGGACATCCCTGTCTCTCTTTTGCTATAGCCAGGTGTCACTGGAGACAGTCAAGGAAACATACACTCCCTAATACACCCAGGAATATGAAAAATCATGTCATTTGTGCCAAGAGCTATTTCAACTTCATGACCCAAACTGATGTAGCCAGAATGGAGAGGTTAGTGTTAATACTAATGTGCTGAGGTCAGACCATTAAAGTCATTAAATCATTGCTTTTAAATTGTTAAGAAAAGCTTATCAAATCAATTAACTGAATCTGTTTGATTTGTTAAAATTATTAAATTAACAAAATCATTTCATCTTATTATAAAATGGCAGGTAACAAATGAAATTAACAAATTTTAATTATTGGTCAAATCAGCATTGTGTTTATCAAGCCAATGAATTTTAAAATTGACATCAAAACTTAAGAAAGTAATTTCTAACAATTTTTTTCAAGCCTGATTTCCTAATAAATATTAGCTTCTAGCCCCAGACAATGGTGGTAAATGTAACCAAGCAAAATTTAAAGTCCATCAGAGAACATGGAGCTGATAACATGACTTTTGTTGCTTAAAGCTGAGAAATCAAAAATACTGTGTCAGTGTTATCAGGAATGGGCCAGTTTTGATGATGTTTCATAACTCACAGCCTTAACTGCAAGCTGAAGCTGAAATGAGATACTCAGCACTAGAAGTGCCACATTAGAACAGCTTCAAGACTTCAGATCTCCCAGATAATTGGCTATTCATCTGCTCTAGCACTAACAAGATGCTGTTCTTACATGTACAATATGGGTTTTAAATTGTTTTTAAATTAATGTTTTAATTGGATTGATTAATGCTTTTTCTCTTTTAAACCACATACTGGTTTAGCTATTTTGTTTTAACTTAGGTCCACAACACACTCCAGAAATAATCTCGTTTGAGACCGCTTTATCTGCCCTGGCTCAATTTAACAAAATTTTACTGTGTTTCAGATCCACCATGAAATCTCACATCTGAACTCCATACATTTGAGGACATGAGAGTTACAAACAGAGAGAGAATAAGATATGAGAATCTGTTTCTGTTAACTGCCATCAAGTCCACTTTGACTTATAACAACTGTATAAATGAGAGACCTTCTAGTCACCCTGTCTTCAATAGCCCTGTTCAGGTCTTGCAGATTCAGGGCCATGGCTTCATTGATTGAGTCTATCCATCTGAAATGAAGTCTTCCTCTTTTCCTATTGCATAGACATAGGGTGGCATAGACAATTCTAACTTTGACATTTCAGGATCTTGTCAAGTTATTGTCAGGAACCTGGGGAGGGGGGAGATATGTCAGTCTGGCTGAGGTTTGCCGATTTCTGGAGTGGGAAAGAGTCATAATGACATTGTTGCTGATCAAACTTGTAAAATGGTAGGAAGACCCTTATCAGCAACTCTGATAATGAAAAAGTGGTGGGATGAGTTTATATCCATGTACATCTCTCCTGTGCTCTGAGTGGTGACAAAAGGGTTGTTGTTCACCAGGCGTAGCCAGTGGCAGTGCATACATTAGAAAGCTACTGGTGATTTCAGCTCCATACTTCCAACCATCCAAGAAAGTAAAAGCAGCATTTTAATCATCACTCTAGTGAAGCAGCTGAGTGCTAATTAGATTATGGCTTATGAATTTCAAATGGAAAGGAGACTGCCTAAAGCTGTCATACTCTCTCTGCATGACTTCATGTTTGCCTCCTGCTTCTGTCTGCACGCTCACCAGGCCCAATGCTAGGGCACTGACATTCAGGGGGCAGATGGCATGAAGGGTGCATAATTGCATTTCCTTTCCAGAGCACATGTCCTTGGCTAACAACAACAAAGTCTCAATCTAAGGCTAGGTATGCAAGATAAAAGATAAAGGTAATAAATATTTGATTGTTCCAAAATTTAAAGTCTGAAATGCTACATCTCAATTTAACAATGGAGCAGCCAAAAGATTTTAACAAGTTATTTGGGAAAAGGGTGAGATGCAAATAGAATAAATACTGAAAACCACAACAACAAGCCTATGGCATTCTCATCCCCACAACCACCATAGAGCATGTGCCCCACTGCATTCTCAAGGCAATGATTATGATATATCAGTGGTTCTCAAATGGTGGGGTGGGACCTTGGGGGGTGGGGGAGGTTGAGTTTCTCAAGGGGGCATGAGATTTGAAGGCCCTGATCCTCCCTTCTCCTCTTCCCAAACCTTTTTATTGTATAAAATTTACACATTTGTTGAGTTAAATTTAGAATTTACTTAAATAAAACTCTTTTATTTTGATTTATTATTTCCCTATAGTTCCTTATAAAATATTTTTATTTCCTTATAAAATGTTAAAACATGAATACAATGTACAAATGAAAATAGCACACTAAATAAACAACAGATTTTAATTCATATACTACATATAGTGGGAGGGGGTGACATCCACATGTAGGTGTAAAGGTGGTGTCCCAAGGATAAAAAATCTGAGTACCAATATGGTATATGAAATGTTACATTATTTTTTTCCCTTCCAAATAAGTTACACCAAGAATCCTGGAGGCAGAAAACTTGTACCCACTGAGGAGTAAGTCTTACTGAACCCAGCATAACTTATTTCTGAGTAGATATGTATAGATTTGTATCAACAAGTTTTGATAGTGAACCTCAAGGGAGAGACCCTGGAATTGTTTTTAAAGTTTAGGGGCTCACCTTTGGTAGGCAGGTCATTAACTAAATTTGACTACAAAATACTGACTTTCCTACAAAACAATGAAAACAAAATATCCAACATTAAAACAATTGCCGCCACCACTATAATCACCCAACTGAACCTGAGTACTACAAAAGGAACATCAAATAATGATCATATAGTACACTTCTGACAAATATTAACTGAGGGGACTTAATGACCTAGGAGTCTTGAAGCTAGTCTTTCATAGCATTGAGCCAAGGCAGTTAAAGCAGTCTCAAACTGGATTATTTTTGCAGTTTGTTTTGGACTTCTATCCCAAAAGTGCTACAAGATCTCTTTGTGTGCCAGAAGGACAAAGAGCTTAGACTTCCTTAATGCGTGAGTTCTCCATGGCATGGCACAATCCAGGATGTTGCAACAGCATTCTTTTGCTCCCAGCAACAGATAGGCATGCTGCCTCTTGATACTGGAGGTGAATATAGCCATCCTGACTAGTATGCATTGATGGCTCCATCTTTCACGAATGAATCAATTCCTTTGCTAAAGTTACTGAACTGTTGCAGCAGTAGATTTCACAGTTTAAGAAGGTAGCGTGTGAAGTGCAGCAGTTGTAAGGGTGGCAAGAAGTCAGCCAGTAGTGATGGGTCTTGTTCTGCTTCTGTGATGAATCTGCCACCTGAGACAAAGAAGCATGCCTGGAGGGTGACAGTGCATTCCTATGGAGAATCCGCCATGTGATACTAGCCTCGTGTTGCATGCTTGCCAGGACTTATATATGCTCATCCTAGTTTCTAATCAGAACTAGACTGATCATATGCAGAGATATCCATTTTCTTTTTCTTTTCTTTTTTTCCTTTTCTGTTTTAAAACTATTGGCTGGTGATTGCATTAGCCATGCAAAGATATACCTTTCCTGCAGTGCTCTGGATTTCTTTTGTATCACCAATGCCACTCCATAATAACCTCAATGTGCAGACAAAGAACTTTGGACAATCTATTGTTTAGACAGTAAATTCCAGAAAGCTATCTTTGGGTTTGCAAAATAAATTGTACCCTCATTGCAGTATTATTTCCTAGATTCATCGTTTGTGCCACAGCTACCTGAAATAAACTGGACTCAGATTTTATTGATAACCACACATTTCCATCCCATGTCCAAATTCAAAACAGTACAAAAAGGGCATACGTGCATAAATCTATCAATCAATGCCCTTTATTCTTTACCTGTCAGTCTTACCACCAAGTCTGCACTCTCACTGGATGCCTGTCGCATCCAATCTCCTCTCCAACTTTGTGCCACAGTGACTGATCTAAGGGAAGGAACTTTAAATTTCTACCCATGGCATGCCAAGAAGGAAAGCAAGAAGGCCCTAACTCTGCTATTGTAACTGTTTGTGGTGCTTTCCCTACATGGTTCAAGGTGAATTTCTGCACTGAGGAGCCTTATGTATCCAGAGATTCTCTCCATGTAATGTTCATGTTCAAAAAAATCTGAGTTCTACAGTACAGAAAAGCTAACATAGGCAAAAACATCCATTCCTGTATTTTGGAGGGAGTTAATGAAGGCAGTTTAGAACAGGAAAACATTGTAGTAAGAAACAGTTGAAATGTGGATCCCCCTGCCCATGACCTACCACAGTACACTGGCACTTTCCTCCTGTGCCCACACATGTATCCTTAACACATTGCATTTGAGCATTTTTTTAAAAAAAAATGCCAGAAAGTCCAATAATGAATTTTCTGTATTGTGTTTGGTTTAGCATTATATGGACAACAATAATTTAATTTGCATTTTAATTATTCTCAGCATGGAAAGCAAATTGATCAAGGCCTCAAAATAGTCTCAACAAGCTTATCCAACTAAAGCCAAGGATTTTAAGTATTAGTTTTGCCTTCCTCTTTGTTCACTAAAATGCTATCAGAGGAGGATCAGCTGCCCTGAGGAGCATGCAAATCCACAATCACAGGTATTTATGCAAGTCAGATTGCTGCACAAATCTTTATTGAAGGCGGGTGTTGATTGCTTCCACTTCTGGGCTGGATAGATGTTTGCATCAGTCTTAGCTAATCAGCATTCATTTTAAATTGCATTTTTCCAAAGCACACAATGTCTCAGGACCCATTGGTTGTCAAGATATCAATGTTTAGAGCTTACAAAACAACTGCTTATAAACCTGTGCCAGATGGACTGATTTGCTGTTGGCATTGCTTATCGCACATTCTTTTATGAAAGGCACCTTGCCTTAACATTATTGTTACTGTTTCTGCAAATTGCACACATCAGCTGCAATCCAAAGAGCTATTGCGTTTGCAAATCTAGGAAAACATCTTACTACTTCCTCTTTAAAAAAAAAATAAAAGTGAGTCATACCCTTAGTGTTGTTGTGGCAACATGGGTGTAAGATACTTCAAAATTTCCCAAACTTTCCAGTATGGTGTACGGGACAAGAAATGGGAACACAGGGGCATAAAAATATCTATTGAGATGCATCTGAAATCAGTGGGAAGTTTCTGTGGTTTGGCTTTAAAGTTGTGGCTTTCAAACCACAGCTGGATCCTGAGCAGTCTAGGGTGCTTTCCTTCAAACATTTGCAAAGGACTGATGTTCTCAATCAGAGTATCAATCATCTACATATCAATGATTTAAAAGGATAGTCCCTACTCCCACCAGGCAAATAGCAGCTTCATACGGAAAGTGGGAGAGGTAGTAGAGATAAAATCAGTTTTTATCCTTGTGCCAATTCTGGTCAGAGGATTGGAAGTTACTTTTCTTAAAAGTAAATTAGTAGTATGCCTCTATAAAGCCCCCTCCCAACCTTTTTGCTGTTCATGTTACATTGCAAATTAATGGTCCATTAAATCACTTATTTTGATTACTTTTAATTCCTTTGCTTTAAAAAAATGGTAAGAACATGGCCTCCATTTTCTGTAAAAATGCTCCCAAGCATTTTAGCCCCACAAAACATAATTCAGAACAACTAACTGATAAATGTTATACAAAACATTGCCAGTCATTATATTATTTACAAAATTAACTCACAGCCCCAAACACAAGTGAATCACAGGTGATGTAATTGCTCTTAACATATTACTTCCAAGCTCTGAATTGCCAATTGACTCCAAAACTGTGCTACAGAAAGTACTGCTTTGCTTTCTTTTGTGTTGACTGCCTTCCATGTCAGTTGGGTGGTGAATCTGCTCTAGGTTTTAGTCTTAACTTTCAAGGGAGCTACCCAAGGAACCAGACCTCTTTGGGAGTTTAGGGTTCAACACCTTGGACAGTTCCTTTCAAGCTTAGACTAAACCCCAGAGCAGATTCACAGCCTCACTGATATGGAAGCCAGCACTTGTCACTGTCCTACTTGCTACTGGCACCCTCACCTTTATTTCCAGAACAGCCCTCTTGGCTTAAGACAATGGAAGCCTAAAGTATGATAAATTGCTTTGGGGACACTTTTTAGTTTGAAACAATGTCCAGCAGACTGCTTCCAGTTTCTCACATCATTCCAAGCTGTTAAACAAATCTGGGGATGTGATAGATCTTGACCATGTGTCCTCTTAATGCAACTGTTTGCAATCTCTCCTGCTGTGTCTATTTATGTGTCTAAAATCAGAGAATGTTTTAGGGGGAGGGGGAGCAGAAAGGGCTAGAATGAAGGCTTAAATATTTAAATCATGGGCCCTGTCAACCACTCAGTTTGAAAGCAGGCCTTTTGAAATTGTTACTGTAAATCTTCTTTTTGCAAATGTGAACATTCTTTTCTCCAGCCAAGTGGAAATGACTCTCTTTCCCACTCCTCAGCATGGCCCCCTGAAGTGTTTTTGTGGATTATAATTTTAAAAATAACTCTCAGTTTGTATATAACAGGCACGGCTGGAAGCTTGACAAACATGTTTGGGATAATGCTCTCCTTCTGAACACACCACTGTACTTTGTGGAGATAGGGCGGCACAGACATTTTAAGCCATACGCTGTGGCCAGCTTAAAATGTTACACCCCAAATAGGCAGGTGGCTTCCTTACAGAGAGGGAAGGTGTTTGCCTCCTAATCTACAACTGCATATGTAGCTATTTTGATTTGCCATCTAAGCTTTTAAAAGAAATTATTAAGATAAGCAGAGATTGAGGCTGCAGGCATAACATTTTAATAGTGACGGAAGTGGCTTGATAATGATAGTGCTATCAATATCCTCCAGATACATGTCCTTGGGAGAAGCTGCGATGGCAACAGGGGTGGAGGGGAACCCACACAATTCTGTTTAAACTGAGGAAAAGAAAGCAGTATGTGTGCCTGCTTGCTAGTACTTATGGCCTCCCATCCCACCTTTCCAAACTCTGTCCCAACAATTTTGCATCCATTTTGAAAATGGTGGTGTAGTGTTATTTGAGGGGAGTAAGGAGACAGAGGAATGCATGTATCTATTATAGCCCCTGTGTGGAGTAGCAATTAGAGACTGAGATCAAATTGTTTGTTCTAACTACAGTGAATCCACTGAATCAATGGCACTTAGGTAAGTGTTGATTTACCACACTCCAGATGATTCAGTTGGGCTCTAACCCTATATTGGGGATGGGCCAACTGATTTAGGCCGATGTTGTGGACTGGAAGCTGTTTAAACTCTAGGTTCAAGTCCTACCAGAGCCTATAAAACTCACAAAGTAATCTGGATGCTACTTTCTCTTGGTCTGACCTACCTGACACCAGTTGTTATAGTCGAAAAGTTGGACAGAAAGAGAACCAAAACCGATAGTTTTGGGTATTAAATTGTGGCTAACAATAATAAGTAGATGTATGCCATGTTAAATGAAAGGCGAAGTGAAGGCTGGGCCCAAGTACCATCAGGCTGGCCTGAAGACAGAGCTCCTCCTCCCTAACTGTCATACGTTCAGGGCTTCTGAGGGAGAGAGAGAGACAAGTGGCCCAGTACCACTCAGGGGGCTTATAGGGGGCTCTGAGGAACCAGAGGGCTCCTCCCTCCCTAAATGTCATCGTTCCTCTGAGGGAGAGAGAAGGCTGGCCCAGTACCATTAGGGGCTGGCTGAAGACAGAGGCTCCTCCCTCCCTAACTGTCATCATTCAGGCCTCTGAGGGAGAGAGAAGGCTGGCCCAGTACCATAGGGGCTGGCCTGAAGACAGAGGCTCTCCTCCTAACTGTCATCGTTCGGCTGCTGAGGGAGAGAGAAGGCTGGCCCAGTACCATCAGGGGCTAGCCTGAAGACAGAGGCTCCTCCCTCCCTAACTGTCATCTTTCGGCCTCTGAGGGAGAGAGAAGGCTGCCCAGTCATCAGGGGCTAGCCTGAAGACAGAGGCTCCTCCCTCCCTAAACTGTCATCTTTCGGCCTCTGAGGGAGAGAGAAGGCTAGCCCCAGTACCATTAGGGGCTGGCCTGAAGACAAGGGTCCTCCTCCCTAACTGTCATCATTCGGCCTCTGAGGGGGAGGAGAAGGCTAGCCCTACCATTCAGGGGCTGGCCCTGAAGAAAGAGGCTCCTCCCTCCCTAACTGTCATCTTCGGCCTCTGGGGAGAGAGAAGGCTAGCCAGTACCATAGGGCTGGCCTGAAGACAGAGGCTCCTCCCTCCCTAACTGTCATCGTTCGGCCTCTGAGAGAGAGAGGTGCCCAGTACCATCAGGGGCTGGCCTGGAAGACAGAGGCTCCTCCCTCCCTAACTGTCATCGTTCGGCCTCTGCGGGAGAGAGAGGAAGGCTGGCCCAGTACCATCAGGGGCTGCCTGAAGACAGAGGTCTCCTCTCCCTAACTGTCATCGTTCGGCCTCTGAGGGAGAGAGAAGGCTGGCCCAGTACCCTCCGGGGCTAGGCCTGAAGACAGAGGCTCCTCCCTCCCTAACTGTCATCGTTCGGCCTCTGAGGAGAGAGAAGGCTAGCCCAGTACCTTCAGTGGGCTGCCTGAAGACAGCGGCTGCCTCCCTCCTACTGTCATCGTTCGGCCTCTGAGGGAGAGGAGCAGAGAAGGCTGGCCCAGTACCATCCGGGGGCTGAGCCTGAAGACGAGGGCTTCCCTCCCTACACTGTCATCGCTTCGGCCTCTGCGGGAGAGAGAGGAAGGCTAGGCCCCAGTACCCATCCGGGGCTTTAACCTGAAGACAGAGGGCTCCTCCCTCCCTAACTGTCATCATTTCGGCCTCTGAGGGAGAGGAGAGGCTCGCCAGTACCATTCAGGGGCTAGCCTGGAAGACAGAGGCTCCTCCCTCCCTAACTGTCATTTTTCGGCCTCTGAGGGATGAGAGAGAAGGCGTGCCCAGTACCATCAGGGGCTGGCCTGACGGACAGAGGCTCCTCCCTCCCTAACTTTCTCGTTCGGGCCTCTGGGGGAGAGGAAGGCTGGCCCGTTCCCATCAGGGGGCTGGCCTGAGACAGAGGGCTCTCCTCCTCCCTAACTGTCATCGTTCGGCCTCTGAGGGGAGAGAGAAGGCTGCGCCACAGTTACCATCAGGGGCTGGCCTGAAGACAGAGGCTCCTCCCTCCTAACTGTCATCGTTCTGGCCTCTGAGGGAGGGAGAGAAGGCCGAGCCCAGTACCATCAGGGGCTGGCCTGAAGACAGGAGCTCCTCCCTCCCTAACTGTCATCATTCGGCCTCTGAGGGGAGAGAGAAGGCGAGCCCAGTACCATACAGGGGCTATGGCCTGGAAGACAAGAGGCTTCTCCCTCCCTAACTGTCATCATTCGGCCTCTGAGGGAGAGAGAAGGCTAGCCCAGTACCATCAGGGGGCTAGCCTGAAGACAGAGGCTCCTCCCTCCCTAACGTTCATTTTTCGGCCTCTGAGGGAGAGAGAAGGCGTAGCCACAGTACCATCAAGGGGTAGGCCTGAAAGACAGAGGGCTCCTCCCTCCCTAACTGTCATTCGTTCGGCCTCTGCGGGAGGAGAGAAGTGGATGGCCCAGTACCATCAGGGGCTGGCCTGAAGACAGAGGCTCCTCCCTCCCTAACTGTCATCGCTTCGTGCCTCTGAGGAGAGAGAAGAAGGCTTGGCCACGTACCCTCAGGGGCTGGCCTGAAGACAGAGGCTCCTCCCTCCCTAACTGTCATCGTTACGGCCTCTGAGGGAGAGAGAAGGCTGGCCTAGTACCATCAGGGGCTGAGCCTGAAGACAGAGGCTCCTCCCCCCTAACTGTCATCGTTCGCCTCTGAGGGGAGAGAGAAAAGGCTGAGCCCAGTACCATCAGGGGGGGCTGGCCTGAAGACGAAGACAGAGGCTCCTCCCTCCCTAACTGTCATCGTTCGGGCATCTGAGGGAGAAGAGGAAGGCTTGGCCCCAGTACCATCAGGGGCTAGCCTGAGAACAGAGGGCTCCTCCCTCCCTAAACTGTCATCGTTCGGCCTCTGAGGGAGTGAAGAGAAGGCTGGGCCCATAAGTACCATCAGGGGCTGGGCCTGAAGACAGAGGCTCCTCCCTCCCTAACTGTCATCGTTCGGCCTCTGAGGGAGAGAGAAGCTGGCCCAGTACCATCAGGGGCTGCCTGAAGACAGGGCTCTCCCTCCCTAACTGTCATCGTTCGGCCTCTGAGGGAGAAGAAGGCTAGCCCAGTACCATCAGGGGCTGGCCTGAGACAGAGGCTCCTTCTCCCTACCTGTCATCTTCGCCCCCTGAGGGGAGAGGAAGGATAGGCCCAGTACCATCAGGGGCTGGCTGAAGACAGAGGCTCCTCTCTCCCTAACTGTCATCATTCGGGCCTCTGAGGGGAGAGAGAAGGCAGCCCAGTACCATCAGGGGCTGCCTGAAGACCAGAGGCTCCTCCCTCCCTAACTGTCATCATTCGGCCTCTGAGGGAGAGGAAGGCAAGGCTATCCCAGTACCATCAGGGGCTAGCCTGAAGACAGAGGCTCCTCCCTCCCTAACTGTCTCATTTTCGGCTCTTCGGGGAGAGAGGAAGGCTAGCCCCAGTACCATCAGGGGCTTGCGGCCTGAAGACAGAGGCTCCTCCCTCCCTAACTGTCATTCGTTCGAGCCTCTGAGGGGATGAGAGAAGGCTGGCCCAGTACCATCAGGGGCTGCGCTGAAGGACAGACGGCTCCTCCCTCCCTAAACTGTCCTGTTCGGCCTCTGAGGGAGGAGAGAGAAGGCTGGCCCAGTACCATCAGGGGCTGGCCTGAAGACAGAGGCTCCTCCCTCCCATAACTGTCATCGATTCGGCCTCTGGAGGGAGAGAGAATGCTAGCCCAGTATCATCAGGGGCTGGCCTGAAGACAGAGGCTCCTCCTCCCTAACTGTCATTTCATTCGGCCTCTGAGGGAAGAGGAAATGGCTAAGCCCGACAGTTACCATCAGGGGCTGCGCTGAAAGACAGAGGCTCCTCCCTCCCCTACAACTGTTCATCGTTCGGCCTCTTGAGGGAGAGAGAAGGCTAGCCCCCAGTACCATCAGGGGCTGGCCTGAAGACAGAGGGGATCCTCCCCTCCCCTAACTGTCATGTTTTCGGGGCCTCTGGGGGAGGAGAGAAGGCTAGCCCAGTACCATCAGGGGCTGGCCTGAGACAGAGGGCTCTCCCTCCCTAACATGTCATCGGTTTCGGGCCTCCTGACTGGGGAGGAGAGAAGGCTGGCCCCGTCAGTACCATCAGGGGGCTAGCCTGAAGGACAGAGGTCCCTCCCTCCCCTAACTGTCATCGTTGGGCCTCTGATGGGGAGAGAAGGCATGGCGCTAGTACTCCAGGGGCTGGCCTGAAGACAAGGGCTCCTCCCTCCCTAACTGTCATCGTTCGGGCCTCTGTGGAGAGAGAAGGCTGGCCCTAGTACCATCAGGGGCTGGCCTGAAGACAGAGGCTCCTCCTTCCTAACTGTCATCTTCGGCCTCTGAAGGGGAGAGAGAAGGCTGGCCCAGTACCTCAGGGGGCTAGGCCTGAGAAAGAGAGGCTCCTCCCTCCCTAACTGTTCATCTTTCTGCCTCTGAGGGGAGGAGGAAGGGATGGCCAGTACACATCAGGGGCTAGCCTGAAGAAAGAGGCTCCTCCCTCTAATGTCATCGTTCGGCCTTGATGGGAGAGAGAAGGCTGGCCCAGTATCCATCAGGGGCTAGGCCTGAAGACAGAGGCTCCTCCCTCCCTAACTGTCATCGTTCGGCCTCTGAGGGGAAGAGAAGGCTGGCCCCAGTACCATCAGGGCTTGCCTGAAGACAGAGGCTCCTCCCTCCCTAACTGTCATCGTTCGGCCTCTGATGGAGAGAGAAGGGTGGCCCAGTACCATAGGGGCTAGCCTGAAGAAAGAGGCTCCTCCCCTCCCTAACTGTCATCGTTCGGCCTCTGGGAGGAGAGAGAGAGAAGGTGGCCCAGTACCATCAGGGGCTAGCCTGAAGAGAAAGAGGCTCTCCCTCCCCTAACTGTCATCGTTCAGGCCTCTGAGGGAGAGAGAAGGCTGGCCCAGTACCATCAGGGGCTAGCCTGAGAAGACAGAGCTCCTCCCTCCCTAACTGTCATCTTCGGCCTCTGAGGAGGAGACTTCTTTCTCCTCCTCCCTCTTTTCCTTCTCTTTCGCCGAGAGAACGGGCCCAGTACCATCAGGGGCTAGCCTGAAGAAGAAAGAGGCTCTCTCCCTCCCTAACTGCCCACCCGCCTGCTTTCCACCTGGGCAGGAGCGGCCCAGAGAGACTCTTCCTTGCCGCCGGGACGCGGCGTTTCTCCAGGGGGAGGGGCCGGTGAGGAGTGGCCTCCATAAAGCCGGCTCGCCTGTGGCAGGAGCGGGCCCAGAGGACTCTGTTTTCATTTTGTTTTGTAACACGCGTGGATCATAGGACGGCGGTTTTATAAATAAAATTTCAATCAATCAATCAATCAAATAAACAAAATATCATTTGAATTCTAGCATAATTATTTAGATTTTGCTATGTCAGGAGCTGTTTCAACAAGGAATTGCATGGCCTCAGTCAGCATTCTGGCCAAAGCATTTTGAACCCACTGACATTCTCAACAGTTTTAATGCTACTTCCAACATAAAGAAGTATGTAATCATTTGCTGCTGTGTGCCTTCAAGTTGTTTCTGATTATGGTGACCTCAGGCAGGACCTATCACAAACCTATTGCAGAGTTCTTCTGAAACATTTGCCAAGAAATCCCTGTGATAGATATGCCTATGCTGGCTACAGGTAATGGAGGAGTTGCAGTCCAACAACACTGGAAGAGCTACACATTCCTCACTTTATGGGGTACATAATGTCATTGCCTGGGATTCATTATGATCAGCAGTCTGGAGGTCTGAGAGCTGCAACATCACGCTTTACACAGGTTATGTGTATGCTTGCTGAGTTACTGCAAAAACATAGCCATTTGAGTGAAACATCACATCTGCACCCCTGGAATGGGGTGGGGCTAAGGCTCAAGCCCCCCACCAGACTAGGCTGGAGGGCTAAGATGCCTCCTCCCAATTTTCAGGCAAAATTGGACCACCAAGACTCATACATAATGAAACCTATTCAAGAATTATCAGTCAGAAATGTACTAAATGATCTTATTGTGATGTTTGCTTTCATGGTATTCAGGTCATTACTGGCTTCAATTTGAAGATGATGGGAAGATTTTCAGTGTAACCTGATTTGTTTTCAGTTTTGTTGGGAAGTGGAAAATTTCATGGTCAAATTAATAATGGCCTGCCAGCCAACATTATGCCCTCTCCACTTTAAAACATCCAGGGATGTGGCTACGCAGCAGAATAAAAGGCACTGGCTCCCAATAAGAATTCCGCACCCAAAATTAAATTTTACTTCAGTGCTCAAATTTCTGTATTGCAGTAACTTAAAATCCTACTCAAGCATTTGGAGATACAGTTTAGGCATCTCCAAAGGGGGCTTGCAAAGTTACTAAGAGCACATTCACTAAGCATTTTTGTTACCGAGTAGATCTGGGGGAGATTCAGTGATGCAATACCAAATCCAAGTTCCCACTACGTTTACCCCAACTGAATCTCTCCATGGCAATTTAACCCGTGTTGATGTTCACATTATCATTTGTATTGATTTAAAATAGAGCCACCATTTAGTTGATCTCAGGATTTTTTTTTAAACTGCCAGTCAAAATGTTGTGCATCTACGTCACATGTTGGGGGATTCCCCCCCCCCATCGCCTTGGAGGATGGCAAGAGCAAGCCCTTCAGAAACAACCCTTGCCAAGAAACTCTGGGGGGAATCACACTCTGTCAGTCTCAGAGGATGGCATCGCATCCCCTCTGAAGAAACCTTGCCAACCTCCAACAACTTGGGAGCAGAGTCTGTTGTGGTTTCATTTCTGAGTAAACCCACCTTCACTTATAGGGCTTTTTTTAAAAAAAACAAAATCAATCAATCTGCACACCTTTGTCATACTGATGACACCAGTATTTAAAAGGTTACTGCGGCCATACAATAGCAAGATGTGCATAAGCTGTCAATTTTTTTTAAAGTAAATGTCTAATGTGTTCCCAGGAGAACCCCTCCCTAGTTATGACTTTGGTTTTGGCTGGCAGGGAGAGAGCAGGGGTAGGCATGATCACCCCTCTTCACATTAACCCCTCCCTTCCTGTGCTCTGATTTGATCAACGTAAGTTCCCATGTTCAGCTGGTAAAAAAAAACACCAGTTCTTTTGTAAAGATGTGATAAAATCCCCCGTTCCAAAAGAATTGGGTTAAGGGGGATTTGCGCCAGGGCCCCCAGAATTCAGGTCAGGAAAAGCTGGCGCAAGTGTGAATGACCCTTTTAAACCAGTTTGCAAACGATTTATAACGTAGTGTGAACGGGCCCTAAGTGAATGCAGGTTGAGAAGTAGAGAGAGTTTCTGTGTGTGAATGATTTTCAGATGTCCCATGTTCTATAATGCTAGAAATTTGAGAGCTGGAAAGAAAGTATCATTGAGAGGTAGTATTCTTATTGGGGGACAATGCCCTCCTTTCCCCTGCAGCTACATCCCGTGTTTATCACACTATGCTCTTAAGAGGTACTATTCAGTGTGACTCCTCTAGCAGCCTCCTGTTGCATGCTGGGATTGGCAGTTTTAAGGAGCTGAACTTCTCTGCCTGAGAATTCTAAATACCTCCTCTTAAAACTGCCACATCCCAGCATGCACAGGAGGCAGCTAGAGGAGTCACCTGGATAGTACTCTTTAAGAGCTCGTCTGATAAACACCCCTGTCTGCAGGCCTACACTGGGCATTAACCACTCAGCAGCTGCATAGTGCTGAGCTAGCTGTCTGCCTTCCACTGCTGCCTTACAGTGCTCTGCAGTAGTGTCTTCTTGACATGCTGTGCTCCCTTATCCTTTTCAGACAGGCAGACAGTTTGTATAAGAGATTTGAAGACGGAAAACAGGGAATCTATGGCCCGAGGTGAGCCCAGTCATTTCCATTCTCTAACTTCAATCTGAGCACAACATTTGATTATTGTAAGCACATTTTGTTTTTTGTTTTTTAACAAATTGCAAATCCAGTATAAATGCAGAGTTTGGAAAGTTTCTCTGTATGTGCCTTGGTTTCTCATCAACTTATGGTGGGCCCATTAATTTCATTGGGTTTTCTTAAGTAAGAAATATTCGAGGTGGTTTTGCCAGTTCTTTCTCTCTGAAATATAGCCTTCAACGTCTCGTCTTCCTCAGCAGTGTCCCATCCAAGTACTAATCAGGGTGACCTTGCTTAGCTTCCAAGATCAGACAGCCTTAGGATATTTACTTTTTTAGAATACAGCTTCCAGAATCTCCCATTCAGGATGGCCCATAAATGGTGGGACATCTAGGTGCAATGACAACTGTCAGTTCTACCCTTGTCTGAAAAAAAACTTCACTGTCTGCAGCCAAAATAAAAATGTGGGAGGCATGCCAGTGACTTCTATAGTGAAAACCTGGTTCCTTAAATAGCTTCATAGATCAGAGTTCCTTTATTACATGCCTTTTCTTTTCTCCCATCAATTAAAATGCTCTCTCCCCCATCAATTCAGCACACCTCTATGTAAAATGAAAAAGCTGCAAACATGGCTCATTAACAAAAGGCAGGCTGTTAACTTTTCTTCTTCAGCAACAAAAATCCATTAATAATCATTTAGAAGTGTGCTTTGTCCTCCGGGGAGGTTTGTATAATTTTAAGAGGAGCCAGGTTCTAATAATGCCCCTGCCAAAAGAAAGAAAGAGAAACTGCCAGTTAATTTCTTTGCTCCTCTTCAAGCTCCAAATAGTCACGTTTTTCTTGATTAGAGGCAGGAGACACTTTCTCAGGCAGGTTTTCTTTGGGCTCTGGAACATTTTTTTGTAAGTGGTTCTGGAAGTTTTCCAGTCAGTCAGAAAGCAGTTTCACACAGCCATTCTTAAGGAGTGGGTCGCGATTGTCTTGTGGGTGGGTTTCCCAACTGTTTGCCGCTCTAGTATCTTGTATTTGTTGTGATCTCAAAAACGAAACTTTGAAACATTACTTTTTGAACTACAGCTCTTAGAATTCTGTGCCTGTTAGGGGAAAGTACAGGGTGTCATTGGGGGCGTGGATGGAGTTTTCCTAAATAAAGAATAAAGGAATGGGCTGATTTCATATATAGATATGGTCCATGTTTGTCAGTCCCAAATATTTGCTAGATTGCTTGCTTTCCCATCTAGATGGACTCCCAACAAATATCCAGAGACAAACTGCCCCTGGCTACTGGTCAACAGGGAAAGTGATAAGGAGCCACTCACCCACATGGCTTGCCCCAAATATGGCTACAGTAGCTCAGGAATAGTTGAAGCTAGCCGTCATAGGCTGCCAACTGGCCAATTTGGAACAAAACCAAGGACACCTGCTGTCCTTGGAACTAAGCCTATATGATAATCCTGAGGAGAAACTACTGCAGAACCTGAAAATGTTATTTAGGGTTGGTGGGGGTTTTCTAAATCCTCCTACCTAGCATGGCCACCATAAGTGTAACTTTCCAGACTTTGGTTCACTGTTATGTTAAGCTGCTCCCCAGGTTTACTAACATTGACTGCATCTGCACTGCAGAAATAATGCAGTTGATTTGCTCTAACTGCCACGACTTAATGTAAGGAATGCTGGGAATTGTACTTTATTGTGGCACCAAAAACTGTCTCACAGAGAAGGCTAAAATATCTCACAAAACAAACAAGAGACTAGGCAACCGCACATGTTACAGCTGCCAGGCCAACACCAGAAAGACTCCTTTCTTCTAGTTTGGTAGATGGGTAGGCAAAGAGGGCATCTGGTGATAAAATGAAGAGTGTGAGTAGATTGCTAGGGTACAGGGTAAAGATAGTCCTTCAGTTAACTTGTGTCCAATTGTTTTAAGGCCTTTAAACTTAGTTAGAAGTATGCAAGGATGCTCCTTAAGAGGCAGGGATAGGCAATGGGAAGCCCAAGGATTAGAAAGGTCCCTCAAGAACTCCAGAACAGTTTGCCAAACCCAACCCCACTTTTTTATTTAGATGTTACTTGTTTTTTATTTTAAAAATTGTTGGAAAAAACAATCAGATGTTGTTGGAAGCACTTCTGCCATGTTCCCGCAGCTCCCTAAACTGTTTTAGGCTGGGGGTAAAGGATTCTTCCCAAAGCAGAAGTGGCGGGGCTATAGCTGAAGTAATTACTTTCTTAACAAGCAAGTGATTCTGCTGCCAAAAATCACATCAAGTAGAAGCTCAAGACTAAAGGAGGAAGCAATTACTTTCAGAAACAATCAATTTTATTGAATAATTACACCACAGAGCAGTTGATCCTGCTGGCCTTTGGCTTGCTTTAACAACCCAGCTTTTGGTAAACAAGGAAACAGTTACAAAGTTTCCTGGTCTCCCATTTTTCTTGGCTACCTAATATCATTTACTTTTTTAAAAATGTAATTCTCCCCCCCCCCCAAAATTAAAAAGTGTGGGCCTCCAACAGCTGGTAAGTTGCCCTGGCCACATTTGCCCTTCCCTACTTTAAAGGTTAAGCCAACATTTTAAATTAGCTGATGCACTTCAAGTGATTTCTGCTCTCTTAAGCATTATCACATTTAAAACTAGATGAGATGCATGAAACGTGAACAGAAGCAGCTTTCTGCTTACCTCCCTGCATGACGTTTTGTAGCACTTCCATTCTCTCTCCATTGCTTGACAGAGATGGAAAATGCTAGAAAATAGGAGGGACAGAAGAGAGAAACTTGTCTTTTTGGACTCGGGTTTGGTGGCATCTGTAAAAGTTTTTTTATTCTTTCGGCGTTGAGGGGAGAGAGCAGGCCGGCCCCAGCGTCATCAGGGCTGGCTGAAGACAGAGCCCCTCCCTCCATAACTGTCATCTTTCGGCCGTTGAGGGAGAGAGCAGGCCGGCCCAGCGTCATCAGGGGCTGGCCTGAAAGACAGAGCGCCCTCCCTCCATAACTGTCATCTTTTGGCCGTTTGGGAGAGAGCAGGCCGGCCCAGCGTCATCAGGGGCTGGCCTGAAGACTGAGTGCCCTCCCTCCATAACTGTCATCTTTTGGCCGTTGAGGGAAGAGCAGGCCGGCCCAGCTTCATCAGGGGCTGGCCTGAAGACAGAGCGCCCTCCCTCATAAACTGTCATCTTTCGGCCGTTGAGGGAGAGAGCAGGCCGGCCCAGCATCATCAGGGGCTGGGCTGAAGACTGAGTGCCCTCCCTCCATAACTGTCATCTTTTGGCCGTTGAGGGAGAGAGCAGGCCGGCCCAGCGTCATCAGGGGCTGCCTGAGACTGAGTGCCCTCCCTCCATAACTGTCATCTTTCGCCGTTGAGGGGAGGAGAGGCAGGCCGGCCAGCGTCACTCAGGGGCTGGCCTGAAGACTGAGTGCCCTCCCTCCATAACTGTCATCTTTCGGCCGTTGAGGGGAGAGAGCAGGCCCGGCCCAGCGTCATCAGGGGCTGGCCTGAAGACTGAGTTGCCCTCCCTCCATAACTGTCCTATCTTTCGGCCGTTGAGGGAGAGAGGCAGGCCGGCCCAGCGTCATCAGGGGCTGGCCTGAAGACTGAGTGCCCTCCCTCCATAACTGTCATCTTTCGGCCGTTGAGGGAGAGAGGCAGGCCGGCCCAGCGTCATCATCAGGGGCTGGCTGAAGATACACGTGTTCTTAATTGTAGATTTTTCTTGTACTGATTATATTTTCTTGTACACCGCTATGATCTATTTGGAATAGCGGTTTATAAAATAAAAACATATTATTATTATTATTATTATTATTATTATTATTATTAAAATAATATCTTTATTAGTTTTACACCCATAACATAGACTGAAACCACTGTAAAATAACACAACTAATACAAACATTACATACCAAATCATAAAACCACTTTCCTAAAACAAATAAACAAATAATACTAACGTATTCATATAACTTCCTTCTTTTGGTGAGTTGGTATTTTTTGAATCTTTTCAAGCATCATATCCCTATGTTTCTCGATTCTCTACTCTAAATGTAAAAATTGTTCCCCTCTAACTCTTTATAATTTTTCCCCTGAAGAAGTTATACTTCCTTTTCTCTTAATTTTACTTCTACATTTTTCTCTTTCCTCCTGCTTCCTTCCTTTTAGACATATAATTTCCACAAACTTCCATTCCAATGGTGATAATTATAATGAAATAATAATGAATCATTTTATAGATCAAGCAGTGTATACATCAAGTTAATTTACAAGCAAGCCATCATGTAGAATTAACACTAAAGCCTAAAGTGTATTCTCTATCCGATCTCATGAGCAATAAATAATCGGTTTAAAGGTTTCCATTCTTCAACAAATTCTAGTTTGCAGCCTTGTTTTATTTAACTGTCTGTTTATTATCTCTGCTAATTCACAAAATGTATACAGCCAGTTCTCTTTTGGTGGTAAATTATCATTCTTCCACTTTGGGCAAACAATAGTCTTGCCGCCATCACCATATGCAATAAATTTTATTATTGCTTGTTTTTATTTTATTTCATTAATTTTTATTATTGCTTTTTTTTTTTATATCATTAATTTTATTATTGCTTGTTTTTGTTTTATTTTATTAATTTTTTTATTGCTTGTTTTTATTTTATTACATTAATTTTATTATTAAATATATACACCCCTGCCTTGTTTTTTATTTATTTTTCATTATTTTTTATTATTAAATATATGCAAGTGCATTTTCTGTGTATTTATGGCGCTTTGATGCTAACAAGTCTGCCTTTCTTGCACATTATAGTGATGTGATGATGATGATGATGATGATGATGATGATGGTGATATTGATATCAACAAGCCTCTGAGGCACGGCCAATGTAACTTGCTGTGATTTTTACAAACTCATGTGCAGTGAAGAAAAACCACAGTTCCTTGACCAAGTACACACTTCTGAGAAGTACAGTTGAACCCGAGGGCAAGTCCATTTCTGCCATCTGTCTAGGAATAATGCCAAAATGTCCTCCATTTTGATCATGCCTAAAAACATGCATTTATATTAACATTTTTTAAAAAAAACCTCAATTTTTGCACGTCCTCCATTTTTATAAAAACGTGTCCTACATTTGAAAATGTTGCCCTACATTTGTCCTACATTTGTCCCGGTTTGGAGGTCCTCACTTATGGCAACCCTACCTCTGCTAAAACTGTTCCATTGGAGATAATAGTCAGCCCTCCTTATCCACTGATTTTTTACCTAGGGATTCAAGCATCTGCGGCTTGAAAATACTTTAAATATATATAAATTCCAATAGACAAACCTTGATTTTGCCCATTTTACTCTTCCATTGTATAATGGGACTTGAGCATCCATGGATTTTGGCATCTACACAGAGTCCTGGAGCCAAACCTCAGTGGATACCAAGGCCCCACTGTAGCTATCTCCTGCACAGAGAGCAATACAGCTTCTTCAGTTTACGTGGGGGAAATGGCTACACTTAAACTGATCAAAAGGTACTGGATATGCTCGTGGTGTAGTAGATAACACTGATAAATTTCTACTTACATTTCCCCCATTCTCTGTAAAGTTGGCTGAGCCTGTAGGTTTCCTGGCACAGCAATTCCAGCTGTGAGACTCTCTCAGCTGCCACAGGCCATTTGGCTTCAAACATCTTATCCAACAGCTTTTTATATTACTCTCTGAAGGGCAACCAGCTAGAGAGAACATGCACATATCATACAAATAGTTTCTCTTCTTCATTTCCTCTGCTCTCTTTTAGCTGTTCTCAGTCACATTACAGACTGAGTCTAGACAGAGTGTGGACATTACCAGAATCATTGTGCATAAGAATAACTTTATCTCAGAAATATTGAAAACAGGAAAACAATTGCTTTATTATGGCACTTCAAAAACATGAAACCAAGCTTTGTGGATCTAAAATTATACCTCTTGTCATTTATATAGCCACTTTGAATGTGACACATATCTACATTTTTATGTTTAATATGTCACATTTGATCTGCCGCATTCTTCCTCATGAGGGCATCTCTTACATTCAGTCAGCTTGAATTTTTAGCATGAAACCATTGGCTACAATGCAGCACCCAGTTATTTCCACCTGTTCAATGTACATTAAACTACTAGATTGTTTAGCTTTTACAGTCAGGCAGTTTATCAGGAGACCTGAGATTGGCAGTAGAAGGTGGTAAATTTTTTTAGTACAATTTAATCCAACTTTCCTCCAAGGAATCTAGGGCAATGTACACTACTCTTCATTCTTATCTTCACAACAACCCTGCGAGCTAGATAAAGAACATTAAAAAAGTTCCACTGAATCAAACAAACATTCTGCTCCCTTAAATTAACTTTTCCTTTAGTTCCCAAATGTCAAGCATTGAGGAATGTGAGACATTGAAAATCATTCACACTTTGAGCTCATATTTGCTGTGCTTATTCATTCCCTTGGCCCCTTTTCTTTGGATGCCTAAACTGTATTTCTAAATTCTCAACAGAAGTTTTAAATTACTGCCATGCTAGACATTTCAGGACTGAAGGAAATTTTAATGGGGGGGGGGGGGGCAGCACAATTCTTATTTGAGTGGGATGCTTTCATTTTCCCCCTTCTGAAGCTACACCCTTGACAGTATGCATCTACACTGTAAAAAAATGCAGTTTGACACTACTTTAATGGCTGTAGTTCCATCTTATGGAATCCTGGGATCTGTAGTTTTACAAGGTCTTTAGCCTTCTCTGTGAAAGAGTGCTGGTGCCTCACCAAACTAAAAAAATCCCAGGATTCTAGGATGTGAGCCATGGCAGTTAAAATGGTGTCAGACTGCATTATTCCTACAGTGTAGATCACCCTAGAACTCTAGTGAGTCCCAAACATACAGAAACACTGCACTAGAATTCATGCACTGTCCAAAATAATGTGGCTCCAAGACATTCTATGCATTGCAATAAATATTTGGGCCTGGGCCTAGGCCTAGATACCAGATCTTAAGAGATGATCCTCTGAAACATTCATGAAGATGTGGAGATGATCCTGGAACAATAAATGTGTTGTTTTTTCAGACTTTTTATCCACTTCATAATACTGGTTCATAAATGCAGTGGAGTGTGATGAGTTGTAAACAAGTAAATTAAATGTTCTTTTCAACGAACTAGAAAATGTTACTCTAAAAAGGAACAGAGAACATTGCTTGTTACACTAATGAAATAACTTTGTTCTCATGCTACATTACTTTTGTAATTTTGCTCAGCTCTTGTTACCAGACAGGAAACTTCTTGCAGTTGACTAAATTCTTGGTAACTCATTCTTTCCGAGATCTGGGAGAGGGATGGCAGACACATGGAAGCTTGTGTTTCTGCTCACTGGGTAGCTAGAATGCCAAACACCCAGCAGATGCAAAGACAAGCAAGCAAAGGGGATGGCAGAAGAGGGAGAAACAAGGGATGGATGTTCCTCCCCCAGATAGAAAAGTTTCTTCACTCTGGCCTAGGGTCCATTCATGCTACACAATTATAGCATTCTGATGCCTTTTTAACTGCCATGGTTGCATCCTATGGAATCCTGGGAGATGTAGTTTGGTGAGACACGAGAATTCTTTAGCAGAGTATTTTACAAGTTGTTGTTGTTGATGTGTGTACCTTCAAGTTGTTTCTGACTTATGATGACCCTATCACAGAGTTTTCTTGGCAAGATTTATTCAGAAATGATTTGCTTTTGTTCCTCTCAGACTGAAAGTGTCTGACATCCCAAAGGTCACCAAATAGGTTTACATAGCAATGTGAATTTTCAAACCCTTGTTTCCAGAGTCATAGTCCAATGTTCAAACCACTACACCATGCTGTCTCCAGAATTCAAAAATCCCCTTCTGGCTTCTCTATACTAACAATCACAGGAATTGATAGGATATTGCTGTAACAGTAAAAGTGGATTCATTGTGGTGTAACTGTGCCTCATGTTTCATGTAAATTCAAGACAACTGATTGCTCATGCTGCTGGGATTGTATCAAGAAGTTATGGCAGGGATCTGTAGCAAGATCTGTTATCAAGATGGTGGTTAGAGATTTCATAGCAGAGTAATGAAATATTCCACTGAAGATATTGCAAGGAGACAAATCAAGATTTTTTTTTAATATAAGATAGGCAGCATAAAAACAGCATCAGGATAGGTGGTTCAATACATCTGGGAATTAACATGGTCGTCCAAGGAGGCTAAGGACTGTACTGAGCTATTTGAAGGTGGTTTAGAAATAGGTTCAGGAATTATAGTATACCCCATGGTATGTGTGTGGCAGTATCGGTGAAACGTGGGAGAGAGAATAAAAAGATGTGGCAGTGCATTATAGGAAAATGGAGATACTTAGCTTAATATGGCAGAGGATTAGGAAGATTATGTAGTGATATTATATGTACAAAAATATGGCACAGGTTGCATCGAAACATGAGGAGGAGGCTGTCAGACAAGCAGGATTTTATTTTTATTTTTTTCTCCAACAGAATCAAGACTGATTATTTCTATCTGCAAAGGAAACAGGTTAAAGAGTAGCCTAGAAAGAAAAGCAGTGTAAACAATGTGAACCAAAACAGCCTTGGTTTAGGGATTGCCTCTCAGTTTAGGCTCTTTATGCTCCAAACATGCACTGACCTTAAATGGCATGAGAAGAGAGCGTTGTTAGAAGCTGCTGCCATCTATGGGTGGATCCAAGGTTTGCTCACTTTCATGATGTGCCTGAAGTATCAACTTTATTCAGTCATCACACCATAAAGTCACTAAATATCACGTGGACAACATGCTTGTTACAACCAATATTTTTTTCAAGGGAGGAAAAACCACACCAATGAGTAAACACCCTTTCTGAGGAAGGTGGGAAAATTTTGGGAGCTACCAAATGCTTATACAAGACAGCTCAGAGCTAAATCCCCCAGGATTTGTTCTATTCTTTTGTCCCTTCTGTTTAAAAAAGAATGAGCTTGGATTGCATCTGATATATTTCCACTGCAAATAAAAAACAAAACCCTTTGGTTCAGATTATTATATTTCTTAGCTGTGTAACATGGAGAAAATCTCTTTGGGAATGACTCCCTCCTCTTTAAGACATTATTCCCATGACCTTTCTTGCCGAAATGACTGTAGTCTCTGGGGGAAAAAATCCATTGATGCAGCCTTCCCTAATTTTTCAACTCTATAAAGCCAGTGTAGTGGCTTGAGTACTGGACTATCGACCCTGGAGAGGAGGGTTTGAGTCCCCACTCAGCCACAGAAACCTACTGGGCAAGTCACACCCTCTCAGCCTCAGATGATGGCAATGTCATGGCCAGCCAAGAGCAGGACGAGGAGGACGAGGAGGAGGCCGTGGCTCCTCAAGTGCAAGAGGAGATGGAGGCTATACCAGGTCCCAGTCCTGCCCTGCCAGACCCCGGCCCTGATCTCCCAGCCCCAGGGGTTGAAGCTCAGCCAGGTCCTAGCTCTGTGGGGTTCCCTCCAGAGGCTCAGCAGCCTAGTGTTGCCCCTGGGGAAGAACCAAGCATGGAGGTCCCTTCCTTTAGGCAGAGGAGAGCTGAGAGTTCTTGTGTGTGTCGTTCCAAGAGGCTTGCAGAGAGGCAATCTGCAGATAAGCCACAGCTGGCACAAGGGAGGGTGTCTCTCATTTAAGCATCTGGAGAATGCCAACCCCTTTGCCAGAGATTATTGCAGAATCCTTCATTGCGATTGCTGTCGGCACTGGCTCCTTGTTTCCTGAACCCTTGTCTGTCTTGAACCTACGACTTTGGAACGAACTGGACTACTGCTGCCTTCTGGCTGCCCTGACCCTGGACCGAACTGACTTCTGCGACCTCTGGTATCCTGACCTTGGCTTTTTTTGGGGCTTGCTCCTCTCTGACTATAGAAAGGTCTGTAGCCTGTTTCCTAGCTGCCTAGCTAGTTTCCTTGCTGAGCCATCACTATCAGTGTTTGTTTGTGTGTGCTGGCTGCAGTCCAGGACAGACAATGACAATGAACAAACTTTTCAAGAAAACCTCATGATGGGCTGGCCTTAGGCATGCTTTAGAGTTGTGATAAGCTGGAAAAGATTTGAAGTCACACAGCAACAACAACAAAACAACAGAAGTATTCCTGTTCCTTGCATCGTTTGTTCTATTCTTTCTGTTCCTCTTTCTCTCTAGGTGTGTAGATACAGAGCTCAAAGATGCAGAAAGTGGCATCTGAGTGAAATATAAATCATTCAGGAGGATTTTCTGATATATATATATAAAAATAGGACCAAGCTGTGTCATTTATTCTTTGACCATACATATTACTATATATACTCATGTATAAGTCTAGAAATTTAAGTCAGAAAATTGACCCCAAAAATGTAGTTGACTTATCCAGAGGCCAATGTAAGTATTGTACCTTAACTCTTGTATAAAAAGAGGAACTATCCCCTTGTGAAAGGCAAGAGTGTTATCTCTCCTGGAAGCACTGACCTCCCTCTGTCCTCTTATCCATCCAGCCTTTAGTACGAACACAAACAGTTATGTCTACTGGAATTTTGTACATTTGTTGGCATTGTTTTCCTTTGCTTCATCCTTGGAAAAGGTCAAACTGTTGCAAAGCTGCTTGCCATGCTTTACCTGAGAAAAAAGCTCCCAATCTTAGTCTGGTGCTATAATTCATAATTTCTGACATGCATGTTGCATACATTTTCTTTTCACAAATTGAAAGGCTGCGGAGAACATGAAAAAGACATGAAAGTGCATGCTCCAGCCTTTGCAAACATTTGCTTTGGCAATAGTCACGATGATTTTGACAGTAGGCTCTGAAGACTAAATATCAAAGGAAATCTAGTTACATCTAGTAAACGATTCAGGATAAAAAGACAAGCGTCTGAAAACTCACACATATCAAAAGTTACTGCCATGGCTTAATTGTCTAAATGCACTAATTGTTTTAATATATTGAGGCCATGAGCTGGTTGCAGTTGTGTGTATCTTTTTATCTTCGTGTGCCACAAAGATAAATGATCTTTAAATTATCTCAGCAAATGTGTTATTAATTCCACAATGAGTGTCAAAACTCAGGCTACCAACACTGAACCCAGAGAAAAGAGCTATAGTCTGCACAAAGGCCACCCAGATGCATTCAAAGGAGGGATGTCCAGCCCCACAAATATTGTTATTATTATTGTTGTTAACCTTTACAGTATTTATAAAGCGCTGTAAATTTACACAGTTACTATAAGGCTTAGTAAAGCAAATAGGGAGAGGTAATAGGAGTCAAAACAGTCCAAGAAAACCTGAGGGGTTATATATTCCCTCCTTGTTTTCAGGGTAAGGCTCATATAGACCTAAAGACTGCAACTCCCAGCATTCTGGAAACTGGTCATGGCTGCTGAAACTAATAATCACAGCTCCCATGGCGCATGCGCAGTAGCCGCGCCGAAGCGGAACCTTGTGTGCGCCGGAACCTTCAGCGCTTGGGTTGGAGGGAAGAGTCGGGCGTTGTAGCCATGAGACAACGAGAGAAGGAAGCCCTTTAAGTTCGACTCCGGCGGCGATGGCCAGAAGCCAGGCGGGCGCCGTGGGGCTGGTGCTGAGAGGGAGGAAAGGGTCCTCCCTGGTTCGGGGAGGCCCTGGCCTGGTCCTCCATATTCCCAGCGGCGCCGGGCGGTTGGGAGTCACACTCTTCCGGGTCCCCCTCCGTTGCCTAGGAGACGGGAGGCGCGCGGCGGGGAGACCCCGTTTCCTCAGCAGGAACGCGGCTCGATGGCGGGCCGCCGAAGAGAGAGGTGAGACTGAGCAGGCTGCCTCCGCACTGCATGCTGGGAACTGTAGTTTTGTCAGGCATTTAGCCTCTGAGAGCTCTGGGGCCACCATAAACTACAATGCCAGCATCCCTTAGCACTGAAGCCAGGGCAGTTAAAGCGGTCTCAAATCGGGTTATTTCTGCAGTGTGTTTGGGATCTCAGTTACTTGTTACTTCAAGAAAAGGAAGTTTAAGCGGTTTTTAATATGATATTTTAAATACAAACTTTTATATATAATATGATTTATATACATACACACATATATATAATATATGTAATTAACTATATATATATATATACACACACCCCGTATATATACGGTTTTAATATGATTTTATATATACTTTTATATATATATAATGTGTATATGTGTATATATATATATATATATATATACACAGTATATATACGTTATATATATATATATATATATATATATATGAAATATACAGTTTTAATATGATTTTTACAGTATATATATTAAAAATCATATTAAAACTGTGTGTGTGTATATATATGTATGTATGTATGTTGTAAGCTGCCTTGGGTCCTAACTTGAGAGAAAGGTCGGATATCAATAAATAAATAAAACTGTTTATTTTTTTAAATTATTGTTGTTATTATTATTATTATTATTATTATTATTATTATTATACTTTATTTATATAGTGCTGTAGATTTACACAGAGCTGTCCATACAACAATAAAATCGACAAAAATGA
This sequence comes from Sceloporus undulatus, assembly GCF_019175285.1. NCBI lineage: Eukaryota > Metazoa > Chordata > Lepidosauria > Squamata > Phrynosomatidae > Sceloporus > Sceloporus undulatus. Next base: position 173,868,691 of record NC_056525.1, read on the forward strand.
AACCTGCCAATGGCACACATTCTACAAAATACATATAACACAACAGATAATAATAGAAGATTATATAGATTTAAAAAAACAGACAACAAATTAAAAAGGTCAGATCTCAGGTAACAAAAAAGGTCTGGTTTTCCTTTAAACAGTGGTCAAATATTTGTTTGTTGTTTAGTTATTTATTATGACTTATGTATTTGCGTGTTATCCCTTCTCCTCCTCAAGTCTTCAGGCGAAGTACAGCACCTTAAAATGCAAAAGAAAAATGAAAAACATACAAAACCAACAGTTAAAATGCAATACTATAAATAGAAGTAATGTTCTTTCTCTGATTTTTGGTTTTAGATCAGTCTTGCTTTACCAAATCTTTTTCCCCAGAATGCAGCACACAAAAATTGTCATTAAGGTTTTGAAGTAACCTCCTGATATTCAAAGTGCAACTTTAGAGACAAAACTAATAACTAATGATAATAATAACTATGTAAAAATACTGTAATAATAATACATGATGTTCTGCTGCTATGGTCACAATACCTACAGCATCCATCTGCTGAGTGTTAAATATCAGGAAAGCCATTTAATTGAAGGGAGGAAATTTTGGGTTTCGTTGTTTTGTACTTTTTTTACATGATCTTTTCTTTATCACCAAGTTAAAACTCAAGTGGATTTCCCCCAAAAAATGTTTCACTTTCTTTATATTGTACCCTTGCTGTTCAGAAGTAATGCATTTACAGATAACTCAGATTTGTTGTGTGCTCATTCTTCTGGCTGCGATGTATATGAAAAATGTTCTTGCATGTATTGTTTATTATTGTAATCCTTCCGTTCTTTTTGCCTGGATTGGGAAACTACATGTTGGAAGTACTCCAGCAGAGATTAAAAAAATAATGACTTTGGAAAGAATCCATCCTGTATAAATTTGGGATTTGTTGCACCATAAATTGTCCCCACTTAAATCAGAAGGGGGAAATGTAGTTGTACAGTGATCCAAGGCTGTAATTGTGGAAAGATTTGTTTATTCTAAGTATCCTGTTGCTTCTTTTGATGTGCTTTTCTTTCTTATTTAGATGTCACCATTTCTGCATCACCAGCACAGTCTGAAAACACCAAAGTTAGTTTTTCTCTATCTGGAAGCAGAAAGCTTTATTTTGACACTCATGCCCTCGTATGCCTCCTGGAAGCAAATGGTAATTTGATTTATTTGATTTATTGTTATATAGTAATACATGTTTCTTTGTTTTGGTATAAGTAATTGGATTCTGTTCTTGTGTTATTACTTGCCTCAGTGTGTGTACATGTACACATGCCCTGGGAGTTGCTTCTCTGTGGATTGTGTTGTAAATGAAGTTCATGGGAGCTTCAGGGAAGCTTTAGTGCTGCCTCGACACTTTATATGCTGCAGTGTTGATTAATATGGACAAGATTAAGCTTTTCTAATGTGCAAGCTAACCTATAAATAATTGCCAGAGATAGCTTTTGTTTTGTGAATATTATATACTTCAGAGATCCTGTTTGGCTATGTCATATATGACTCACACATAATTAATATTTGTCAGATAACAGTGTTTTCATGTTGCAGGATTCACTACTCAGCAGTCTGAGATAATTGTTTCTGCTTTAATGAACATTATGAAGAGCAACACGGATGTGATATACAAGGACATGGTCACGAAAATACAACAGGTTATATAAATAGTTTGTTAATATATAAGTGAATTTTAAGAAATGTTTTAAATATTTAAACATTGTTAAACATAGACTTAAATTAGACCTATTGCCATAAGTGCACAGTTTTGTTTGACTTTAAAAAGTAATTCCTTATGCTATTTATATGATGTGTTTAGCTATATAAAGAGAGCATGTTTATGCTTAAGATTTGGTACATTTAGGCTTAGTATTTCCAGGCCCAAACAAGATGCCTATGCGGAAAGTAGTCCTGGAGATTGGGGTTCAGTGCAGTCCTGTTCCTCCAGACATGGTGCCAGCGCACAAGACTGCCCTGACTCCATCCTCCTTCCCTGTCCTTTAAACATAGAACATGAATGCAAGTTAAAAGGCATCTTGAGGAATTGAGTATCTGTGCGCACCAGCTATATGAATTTTTAAGACCTCAGAACTAGTTCAGTCTGGCTGCTGACAAACAGTTTTATACATAACTTGAATAAGTTGCTTGACATGTGACCTAGGTCCAAAAGACCCTGCAGAAATAATCCAGTTTGAGACCATTTTTAGCCTTCTCTGTCAGAGAGCTCTGGTGCCACAATAAACTACAATACCCAGGATACCCTAGCACTGAGCCAGGGCAGTTAAAGTGATATCAAATTGGATTATTTTTGCAGTGTGTTTTGGACCCTAGTCTAGTACAGAGAGGTTACTTTTAAGAAGAATATATACAACATTATCAGAGCAGTGTTAAGATAGTGTTATGAGTGTGTGGATTGTAGTATATGGGGCAGTACCGGTGTTCTCTATCTGTTCTCTATCCATCTGTATCCCTAGTTGGGCAGAATGGGGGAATGCTAGTGGGACTCCTATGCATGGAGGCATTGCACAGTGTTTGACTAAATGAAGTTCTTAGGCTTTTTTCAATTACTTAAATACTAGTTCACAAGAGTTGTCATTATGATGAATGTAGAGCAGATTATCATATTGACATTAATATTATTAAGTTAAAATACTTTTTTTTCTTTCAAAGGAAATTGCTCTTCAGCAGATAATGTCTCATATTGGTGTTGTGAAAAAAGATATGATTATTTTAGAGAAGAGTGAATTTTCAGCACTCCGAGCAGAAAATGAGGTAAAAGCAGCTGTAAAAAATCCAAAACTATTTATCCACAGTACAGTAAAATTGTTATTCATTATATTAGCACAAAATGTGTCATGAGTCTTCCCAACCATAGTCCCTAATGTAGAAGTAAAGGAAAACATTAAGACTAGTTATGGGTTGTTGGTTGTTGGTATGTGCCTTCAGGTAATTTTGATTTTGCTATATGCTACATCTGGCATTTCAGTGTGGGTTTTTATATGTTTGAAAGAGGAAACATAACAGTAAAAACATCCATAGAAAGCAGTATGTGGGAATAGCATTTGAATTTAACAGGAACAGTACTTGTGGTACAAAGCAGAAAAGGTGAACTATGGTGAAGTTATTTTTATTTTAGTGAGATATCCTTTAGGAATATGACATACAAGTGAATTCAGTTATTTATGTTCTTCAGATACAGCTAGCACAGTCTGTTAAATACATTTGCAGCCCAGCTCCGGAGAATTTGAAGTACACATGGAATTTGTTTTTCTGAAAGGAAGGTATCTTTCCCCTTCTTTACATAGCTTGCAAAAGTCATACATTACCTCTGGCTGTGTTGAAAGCTACAAAGCTGCTTAACATGTTTGAAACCAACCCATTCCATATGAGCAGTTTATTTAATTTTTTGTGATTTTTAATGATACTTGAGACTCTCCTCTTATTCCCTCAGTGCAGGGTGGCCAGGTATCATAATTGAAAAGGAGGAAAAGGCACTAAAATTTAGGACATTACAAACTAAAGTCTAAAAATACTAATATAAATATAAATTCATTTCATGTGGTTTAATTACAGCTATATTACATATACTGTATTTTATTATATACTCAGCCATATTCGTTAAAGCCTTCTCTTTTCCTCCCTCTTTCCATCTCCTTCTTTGGACCTCTCTCAGCCGCCAAACACCATTTCCCTCCAGTTCCTTCCTGTCTAATGTTAAAAGCTCCCCCCCCCCCATTCTTCTCCTTTTCTGGACCTCTCTCAGCCATCTAACACCATTTCTCTGGTACTGGAGGAGAAGGTTTTAACATCAGATTAAGACTGTAGGGAAGTGGTGTTATGTGGCTAGAGATGGTCCAGAGAGGGGAAGGACGATGAGGGGAGAAGGTTTAACATTGGAAATCGGAATGGAAGGAACTGGAGTTAAGTAGTGTTATGTGGCTGGGAGACATACTGGTGGACTGTAGACACATTTCTCAAAGAGGAACAGCAAACATGGTGTTACTCAGTGGCCTTCTTTCCTTTTTCCCTTGTGAGAATCAAACACTCTGAGCTCTGGAGGCAAGTCTTGTCTGCTGCTGCATCTAGGGGAAAAATAATTTTAGAAGGATCCCTCCTGTCATCCTATTTGCAGAAAATACAGCCTGCCATGTAGACACATTTGTTGAAGGGGAACAGCAATTGGTGCTAATCAGTAGGTTTCTTGGTCATGCTCAAGATGGAGGATGTTTTGGAGTTCCTCCCAGACCCTTGCACAGATGGTTGAAAAGAGGATGTCTGGTCACTCTGCCTCAGTGGCATCAAAGCAACTGAAATGATTATAGCTTGAAATCTGTGCTTGATGAATGCATTGCTACTTTGTATCTGTGCTTATGTTAATGTTAAGTCTTTTCTCTTTTTAATTGCAAAGAAAATAAAACTTGAACTTCAGCAGCTAAAGAAGCAAGTAACGGTAAGGAATTTTGCACTTGAATAGTACAACTCACTGAACATAAAATTTTAGTTAGGTACTTGCATGTCTGTGCTTTCTGTAAGATTTTTACAGGCTTCATTAATTTGGGAATAAATCCCATTGGATTTGGCTGGTCTTTCTTCTGAGTAGATGTAGGATTGCATTATAAGACTAGGAGTGCTTCTGAGACCAAAAAAATCAATAGAATTGTGAGAGGTGAGGGCATTGGGAATCCTGTCTGTTGATTCAGCAAAGAGCACTGCACATGCCCAACCCTAAAAACAAGGGTTTTCTCTTGTGCAGCAGTCACTTAGAGCATTATCCTAGAAGAGTGAGCCACACAAGCGAATCTGTAGTGTTCAATTCCTGTTGAATCAAAATGGCAGTAAAATCACACATGCTGTTATGATGAATCTGAGAGAAAGAACAGTACAATTGCACCTGGATGCAATGAGAGCTGGTTGAAATTAAATTTAGTGGAACTAGATAAGGGTTTATGTGGAACAGCAGTGGTGGTGTAACAAGCAGTGGAGCCGTTTTAGCTTTATGAGCAGTAGAGGTTGCCAAAGGAAGAGGGCAGGAAGAATACTTTCAGAGTAGAAGATTGTAAGAGAGGGGATGTGGTGCTAAAAGAACTAAGAAGAACTAAAAGAATAGCTCTGGGACTGGTTAACTGACTCATCAGAGAAAAGGATAGCCGACCTTTAAGCCACCAATATGATGAGCTGCAGCTGGCTTCAAGACCAGACCTGGAATGGTTCTGTGCCCTGTCCTGTTCATGTAAAGTGGGAGGAATTGAGAATGCGCTGAGGTGTTGAATCTTGAGAGGAGCCCATCAATATAAAATATTCCTCAAATGCCTTTAGGGGGAAAGTGTAGCCCCTGGGCTACATATGGCTCTGGGACACTGTTTGTAAGTCCCCAAAGGGGCCCCCTCCCAAGTTTATTTGAGGGCAATTTCCCCCCCCCCACAGTGACCCTAAACGGTTCATAATGATTGCAAAACACAGTGGTTTTGACTCCCTAACCCCTCAAATGTCCCAATGATTCCAAAACATGTTTAAAAAATTACCAGAAATGGTCAAATATGAAATTGTAAATATTGTGACAGTGCAGCTTGTGCGGATGGGAAATACCCCCCCCTCCCAAGTTGCTTACCCTTCTTTTAAGTGAAGGGAAACTATTGCTATTTAGGGTGGGGAAAATCCATTTTCCTCACATTCAATTGGTACTTGTAGCAGAAATAAGTTAGAGAAATAGCTTTGTAGGTTTGGGAGAAAAATCTGATCTTGAATAAACAAATCTAAAGAAAAATGAAAGAAATTAAATACAGTATTGCTTTTCTTGTGAAATGATTAAAGAATTTGAATAACAATACACAATCATTCTATTTAGTGCTGTACAATTTTTCTCTAGGATGAAACTTCCAAAGTTCGCACAGACAGCAAGTTAGATTTCAATCTAGAAAAAAGCAGAGTGAAAGAATTGGTATGTATATTTTTATTTCATATATTGTTCAGAAACAGTGCCACAGATAATTGTTCAGAAACATTGCCAATGCCAGTCTAAAGGATTATGTAAATCCTCTATAGGAATGGTGTAGGGCAGGGTGACAACTGCACAAAGCTACTGGATTTAAAATATGATTAGGAAGTAGAATGTCTGTCTTCTAGAAAACAAACTGCAGCTTGACCTTCTGAATATTACTATACAGTGTGACACCTGAATCCACATGGGATACATTCCCAGACTTACTGCAGATCATGAAAATCACAAATAACGGTGAACCCTATATTTCCACCAGAAGTTGACCATAGTCGTGGTGGAAGACTTCCAGATACCTAGAGAGGTGGTCTTGCTAGGCATCCTAGACCTCCAGATGCCTAGAGGAACCTTTTTTCCCGAGACATGGATAAGTAAAACTGGTTACCAGTCCCACAGATATGGGGGTTAAACTGTACTTAAGAAACCTATTGCTTTGTCAGCCTAAAAAACCTTCTGAACTAGCGTAAATTATTTTTAGAAAATCTGCTGAGTTTATTGAATGGCTTTTCAAGCTCAGTGTACATTTACTAGTACTATCTGTCCGCACCATAGGCGGTTGAGCCGTTCTGAATCCCCCTCCCCATAAAGGAAATTCAGCATATGATCAAGCCCCATAGAGATGAATAGGGTGTGTTCCTTTGCGTGGCATGGCGTGTGTGAGCCACAGGTGCACATGCCATTATGTCCTCCCAGGCTTGCCATCCATGAGACCTCAAGTCCACGTATGAGAAGTCCACATATGGCGCAGGTGGACTGTTATATTCTTAATCTTGACTGATAGTATTTTTGACAACTCTTAATTCATGGTGTTGGCATGGTCATTACGTACAAGAGTAAAGAATAGAGCAATTAAAGCCAGAAGCTGTTGCAGTGATGCTTGTGGACATTATAAATAACAATACAATGTTAACAAAATATGCAAATGATTACCTTGTTTTAAAGCAGAAATTGATCCACTCCTTTTATTTTTTAGTATTCACTTAATGACAGAAGACTATTGAAAATGAGAACAGAAATAGTGGAATTGGTAAGAACTGAACTGAAGGATCTGTCTCCTCTGTATTTCTCTCTCTCTCTCTCTCTCTCTCTCTGTGTGTGTGCGTGTGTGTATTAATTTTTAACATAAACTGTCTAATTCACAAACATAAATATTCATAATAAATATATAAAGATAGAAGGAAGACTAAAAAAGGCAAAGGAGGAAAAATACATGTTCATATATAATTAAAACTGATATATAATACTAAAGCATGAAAACTCTTTAACAGTTTTAACAGTTCTTAAAACACTAAACACTAGCTAACTATGAGCTGAAACAAACAAACACTGAGAAAGCCTGGGGGGGGGGGGGCGGCATGCTACAACCGCATGCCACAGCCCCAATCTGGCCAGCTTCCACCCCAAATAGGAGCATAAAAAAGCTCCCCCTTTGCTGCTGGAACCAGCTTTTTGCCAGCTGTGGGGCATGAATCTAAAAGCTACAAGCCAGCTTTACCGGGACATCTGTTTCGGCCCTAAGGCTGCATCTACACTGCGGAAATAATGCAGTTTGACACCTCTTTAACTGCCATGGCTCAATGCTATGGATTTCTAGGTTTCTAATTTGTAGAGGCACCAGAGCTCTCTGACAGAAAAGGCTGAATATATTACAAAACTACAAATCCCAGATTTCCACAGCATTGAGTCATGCTAGTTAAACTGGTATCGAACTGCATTATTTCTGTAGTGCAGATAGAGCCTAACACACAAAAAGGCTATAAGCCCTCCACAGTCCAGAATGCAGTGAAGGGGGAAAAAAGCAAGACAAAATATATTGTTCCACCATTACAAGTTTCAGCTAATAATCCTACTACTAAAATTACTCATAGACAAAGTCATAAAGTATTGCTCCATTAGATTTCTTATTGCTTTAAAAAACCTGTAAATGCTTTCCAGTCTTTTTTTTTTTTTAATCTTCAGTTGGTTTTTTCTTTAAAACCCATGTCAGTTTGGCAGCTTGGACTAACTCAGTAACCTTAGCAATCCATTCTTCAAAGATGTAGCCATGCTAGTCTGTAGAATCAGTATGTAGAGATCTTGCAGCACCTTTGAGACTAACTGAATGAAAGAAGTTGGCAGCTCTCGGAGACTTCAATGTACTTCCACCAAAGCCAAGGAAACTGTTAGCCAAGCAAACTTTTGGTCCTAAACTATTACAGCCTGTCATCAGTAATGGACTAGATGAGGGCAAGCAAATACTGTAGAACTTAATCCAGACAAAACAGATGTCTCCTGGTCAGTCTAACTCTAAGGCAAAGCAGGAAATGATATTCACACTTTGCTGGATAGGGTTACACTCCTCCTGAAGATCCAGATATGCAGCTTAGGTGTACTCCTGGATTCAACTCTGAGCCTGGAAGCTCAGGTTTCAGCAGTGGCTAGGAGTGCATTTGCACAGTTAAAGCCTATGCACCAGCTGTGCCCATTCCTTGAGACATAAAATCTGGCCACAGTGACATGTTCCTTTGGAGAGTGTTTGGAAACTTCCATTGGTCCAAAGAGCTGCAGCCAGACTGCTAACGCCCCCTGGCTGTCCATCCATTTCCAGACACAATTCAAAATGTTAGTTTTTACCTATAAAGCCCTATATGGCTCAGGTCAAGGTTATTTGAAGGACTGTGGTCGGAAATGACTTGAAGGTATACAACAACAACAACAACAACAACATTTTTTTCTTACAAACCAGCTCATGCTTTGAGATCTTCTGGGAAGGTCCTCCTATCTGTCCTCTCCACCCACCCACCCCAGTACATCTGGTGGGGACACAGGAGAAGGCCTTCTGGGAGGTTGTCACCAGGCTCTGAATCTCTTTTTCCAAAGACGTTACACTGGAGTTATCTACTTTTATCATAAACAAGTAAAGATAATTCTGTTCTGACAAGTATTTGATGAGTGACTATGTAAGGCCAATTTCATTTAACCAGTGTTCCAAATCTGGCTCATTGTTGTGCTTGTGTGTGTGTGTGTGCATGTACACGTGAGTGTGTATTTCATAGTGTATGTTTTAATCTGGTTTTAATTTGCTTAATCTGGTTTTTGGTTGCTTAACCTTGGTTTAACTTTTGTATCTTGTGCATTTTTAATATATATATTTTTTAATTTGTTGTAAACTGCTCTGGGTCCCAAACTGGGCAAAGGACAGGATAGAATTATGTTTGTTTGTTCATTTGTTTATTGTCCAAAGTAAAGGTGAGGAGAGAGAAATTTCAAATGAACCCCTATGTATTATATTATTAAGCAAAACAATGGGTAGGATTTTACAAGGAAAAAATTGCATTGTTACCCAAAATGCAAGGGTCCAAAAATATTCAAATACTGTAACAATATTCAAATAGGGGAATTTTATTCCCTCAAATGACAGCAGCCAAGAGGGCTCAGGCAACTAAAGCGGGTATCAAGCCTATGTCTGGTGGTTCCCAGAAACAGAACTCCCAGGAGCAGGTTCAACACAATTTTATTTGTGATCAAGGCAAAATCATTCAGACAAGACATCCACTCATGCATACACACTCAAGAACTAACAACATAATGGTAGTAGCAGATAGCAACTTAAAGGGGTTTGCAGAGGGTGATACTGTATGAATTCCAGATGTGTAGCTTCAATCAGGGACTGTAGTGAAATGGAAAATGGTTCAGCAACTATTTGGGACCATGGCATGGCCAGCTCATGCTGAGGAGTCAGGTGTGATACATACAGAGTAGTCTGTATGAATTTCAAACGAAACCAAATTGGGGGTGTTTTGGTAGGCATTTTATAGGACAAAACATATCCCAGGGCAAATTTCAGGATATGAAAGGATTTCCAGAAGAGAAGAATGAGCAAGGAAGTTGAGAATTGCTGGACTGTAAGTGCAAATGACCTTGGACAAAAGAATATTGCTCCTGAAAGGGAGTGCATTTGGATTTCTGTTCACATGTAAGCACCTGGTCTATTGCCCACCATCATTCCTATCAGTGCAGGGATTGTGCAGTTACCAATCTCAACCAATTTATCCTGTCTACGTGCTCTGGAGCTCCCCCATGCTGAGCTTACTGGATTTCCTTGTATGGCAAAGCGATTTCTCATACTCGGGCACCCTCATGGCTGCATTTTAAACATCCCATTGATATCAATTTGATATCTAAACAGAGGAGATGTTCGGGGGATAAACCTAGAGGTAACAGCATTGGTAGAAAATGTAAAGTATTATGTAAAACCTTACAGTATTACCTTTTATAGATTTGAGTCTTTTTAATGGAAATATTTAAATATTGAAACACCACCTTTCATTTAAGCATGCACATCAAGATCGAGCTTTAACGCAGACGGACAGAAAAATAGACACCGAAGTTGCAGGTCTGAAAACAATGCTTGAATCGCACAAACTTGACAACATTAAATATTTAGCAGGTAAGTAGATCTGTCCCAGTGCATATGTCTAGTTTCCTGTCTCAGTTGTCTGCTGTATATATCCCTGTGTTTGATATCTTTATATGAAATGTTATGCTTGCCTGCCAAATGGTACAAACTGTTAAGTGATGGTGGGTCCATCAGTTTAGAACAAGGAGATCTCTGATTAGTATCAGAATTTTACCACCTTTTTCTAACGTAATATCTGCTCAAGCTTTGGTACGTATCACGGTGTGTACAATTCCATTGTTACTGCTTAGTAAGATAATAAAACTTTAATTTGTGACATGTTTCACCATAAAAAGCCAGCATTATACACTAGTATATTTTCAAGAACGATACCATTTTGATATGATTTCATGAACAATATTTCACTGTGTCTGGTATTAAGTCTCCTGGAACTGTGATATATAATCTTCCTTTCTTCTTCCCATCTCCTGCCCACCACCACCTTTGAAATTTACCTTCTGTTCTAGAAATGTAGATCATAGGCTGTGATTCTGTAAATGTGCAGATTGCCTTGATTTCCATATTGTCTAACAATGCATAGTTGCAGGCAGATTCAGGTTGAACTTTGAATTGTTCTAAGATTTCTGTGTTGTCAGGCTTATATTTTTAAAAGGATTAAATTTTGACAGTATATATACTTTTCCCCCACCTCTGTTTTTTTACAGGTTCAGTATTTACATGTCTTACCGTTGCACTGGGATTTTATCGTTTATGGGTATAACAAAGCATCTATTCTGAAACAACATGTACTGTCTTGCCTTAGAAAATGATAGGTTATCATCTAGCTGAAATAATGTAGCCTTTACTGCAAACAACCACTGCCATTTTATTTATTTGTTGAACTGAAGAATGTAACCAAAGAATGTGCCTGAAAACAAATGTAAGTATCAATACTGTATATCTATAGAAACATGGCCTGTCTCACAGGCCACCATATTTTATACTGCCTTGCCCAACCACATAATTTGTATGTGTTTCTAGGCTACTGTAATTCTACGATTATTTACCAGCAAACCAAATGTAACTATTAAATTATAGGAGAACCTAGATTTACACATTTCCTTTGTGTTGTTAAACCATTCTGTAAAAATTGTCTATGTGTTTTAACAGATGATTATACTTTGATTGTGATCTACTGTGGTAAATTTCTATCCAGCTAATGTTTTATGAACAGGTAATGTACAAGTTCATATTGAAAAGTAAATGCCAAATGAATAGTAGAGTGAAAACCACATCCTAAGTGTCAACTTGATATTTTTTAAAAAAGGAAGAAAAATGATTACAGAAGGGAACTATCATGGGTTAAATTTCTGTATGTTGACTGCTCCTGTAGATTAAGAACAGCACAGTGTGAAGTAAGTGGGGAGCTGCATCAGCTCCCCCAGGATGTTGGAGGGCTATACTATCACCCTACCTCACTCAGTTCTTAGGAAATGTTAAAAAACTGGTCAGTCATATCCCCATAAGCATCAAGGAGGCACCAATGGCCATTTCAGGCTATTTTCAGTGGGCCCAGGCCTGTAGTAATCTTTTCCAAAAACTTGAAGTAACTTCTGGTCACTTCAGATTTTGAACAAAAGTGTCTGAGCTAGAATGGCAGACTGGACTTTGCCCATCGCTGTTGTAGAGGACATAAGAGGCTGACCACACAGTCCTATACAGGTCAGCTCAAGAGCAAATAAATGGCAAATAAAAGCAAACACAAATAAATTATTCTCAGTCAAATGGGTATAAGATTGCAGTGCCTATGGGTGTGTTTCATTAACTTGGGGCTGGTAGTAAAGTTCAACAATAAGCAAAATTCAAATGCAGCCCAGTAGTAAGAGATCTCCCTAAAATATCATTTTTTTATGAAGTGAATTGAAATGTTTGGAATTATTTACCAATGATTACTTTATAGCAGCCTTTCTCAAATAGTGGGGCGGGCCCCCCAGGGGGGGCGCGAGGCTCTGTAAAGGGGGGCGCGAGGCTCTGTTATGCAGAGGTGTACTTATAACAATTTTATAGACAAATGATACTATTTACAGTCGCGCGGGGGGGGGCGTGAAATGTTTTCTTCTTCCTTGGGGGGGGGGGGCATGACAGAAAATAATTGAGAAGCACTGCTTTATAGTAACACCAGTTCTGAGAAATACAGATGTATAAACTAATCACTGACGGAGTTCTGTCTTTTTGAGAACCCTCCTAAAGGATAAATTGGCAATAGGATGGTAGCTAGAATATCTTTCTGGGACACAGTTCACAAATAAATTCCAAAAAGCCAGAACTTGACTGTAACTGCACTGATCCAGACAATCTTGTGCTGTCTCATTTAAATAAAGGAGGTAGACCCTGTGTACGTACAGGTTTACATATTCCATTGAAATGGTTTGTAAGAATTGTGTGATTGTGTTTCAGTCATTCTGCTATGGCAGAATATCTTATTCCACTCACAAGGCTGACCTTTCCATTAGTCCCAAGTAGCAGATTTTGAGTATCATGAAAATTTATACAGTATTTAATCTGTCACCATGGAGGAATTTGTGGAATTTTTTTGTCTTGGGAAGTGAAATAACTTGGGTACTGTGCACCTTGACTAGTAAGGCTGTCAGAGGCAGTCTTCCCTGAAATTTTTATAGTCTAGTTTTTTTGTCTTCAGAAAGATTTTGAATGACATATTATGTTTATTTTAATATGCTCTTCCCACAATGAAGTTTGGCTGTTCTAGATTAATGTGGTTTTTTGCTACTACTACCATTTAACATTATGGATCACTACAAAGAAGTAGGTAACATATTATTCAAATTTGCTGAATAATATGGAAGATGAGCATAGCAGTGAAGCTGGCACTAAATATTTTTACCTCTTTTTGTTGTTGTTAACAATATGCTGCATAAATATATTTAAATATTATGTAACTGCAGCTCCAAAGCCTCTTTGTATGTAAGCTGCTATAATTTAGCTGATGTGCTTGTACATCTATATATTTATGTATCTAATATAAACTTGTGGGGAAAAATATTTTCTAAAGAAATACCTTGTAAAGAAATATATGTAAGTTTCATTGAATTATTGGCTATTACAATTGGCCCTTGGTATTCAATAGGGTTTGGTTCCAGGCTCTGTGCATGGATACCAAAATCTGTGGATGCTTAAATCCCATTATATACAGTGGTGTAGTAAAATGATGTCCCTTATATAAAATGCCAAAATCAAGGTTTACTTTTTGGAAGTTTTTGGGAGGAATATTTTCATGCTGTGGATGGTTGAATCCATGGATACAGAATCTGTGAATATGGAGGGCCAGCTGTAATTGGATTTAGGCCTGTTATCCTCCATGTAGTGATTTAGAATCACATTACATTAGCTTCAGTGGCATGTGCTTACAGTTATATCCTAAAGCCCAAGGACGTTTTGTAATTCAGCTTGACTTGCTTAGAAGTCTTGTACTTAGGCGATGATACAGTCATCACTGGGCTTTCCTCCCTAAATTTACATATGAATAAATGTGTTCAAGATTGGTACCATACACAAGATTAATTCTGAAATGTCCACACAACGACTTGGAAATGAATTGGTAATCAAAATATTTTCCTAGTGGCTGTCACTCTGAATTTAGCCATTAGTGTGGATCCAAATGTAATCATACTTATATCCCATTAATTTTAGTCCATCTCTTTTAAATATGATTAACAGCTAGCATCCAGTGTGACCTCTGAATTAAATAGAATCATAGAGTTGGAAGAGACCGCAAGGGCTATCCAGTCCTACCCCCCTGCCATGCAGGAAATCTAAATCAAAGCATCCCCGACAGATGGCTATCTAGCCTGTGTTTAAAAACCTCCAAGGAAGGAGAAATAGTAGCTCTGCAGTCATTTCTATGACTGCAGAAAGCATTGAAAGACATGTTTCCAACTTAAACTCAGTTCTGCAGTAGTATCTGTATTATCTACATTGGCAGTTGGCTCCTCCTAATTTGTCTGGGTTCTAAAATAGCAAATACATTTATTTTAATCTTAAATTTGCATCCCTGTACTCACTTACCAGGTGCTAAGCTCCATTGATACTTTTTTATAATGAGAAGGCATGTTAGACTGTACTGCAAGTAGTTCAGATTCCTGGCAGAGTTGAAAAATAACATTTTCAGCACTGTCAAATTATAATACATACTCACTTTGGAAGGTGAAGAGGATGAGTGGGGAGGCAAAAATATAACCTTTCATATCTGGGCTGCCTTGTATTTATTAGTGTCACATGTTGTCTTAGGCTGTAAACCTAAATAAGTATTGCTCTTCTGGGGTATAAGGGATAGATTAAGGACCACATCTGAATGACCTTACTGGCATTTATTTAATGAGATCCTAATTGTTTCTCTCATCCATTCACCCCTTTCTTTACCTGGCCTTCAATAGATGCTAAAGCACTATTCTTCCCCCACCACATTATCTTCTGTTCTCTAGTTAATGAATTTATGCAGCTGTTTTTTGTTTTAATTTTTGACCTACCTTTATTGTAATAAAGTTTCTAGATGCCTAGCCCTGAATTACTCTTTTGTTTTCCACTGTGGTGTAAAAGGCTTAGCCATACGTTAGTAAACCAACACTGGGATTGTATTACATATATAGCCGGTGACCCTGGTTTACTTAATATCAGAATTATTTCTATGGGAAATAAATTTTTCTACTCACAAATATATTATTCAGGATGTGATGGTCTTTTTTTCTTATTTTTATGTGTTGCTGAGAACTGCAGAATTGGAATTTAGCTTTAATATATATGCAGTTTGCCCTTTGGATCTACAAATCTGATCATTTGCGGATTCTAACACCCATAATATTAAAAGGTGGCGATATGAATGTGGACACACTGAAGCATACACATTCACATTACCATCATTTAATAAAATGAGACATGGTTATTTTCAATTTTTTGCATCCACATGGGTCCCAGAACCAAACCCCTATGTATGGGATTTCTGGTGGCGCAGTGGTTAAATGCCTTCACTGCAGCCACTCACTCACAAGCCACAAGGTTGTGAGTTCAATGCCAGCCAGGGGCTCTAAGTCGACTCAGCCTGGCATCCTTCTGAGGTTGCTAAAATGAGTACCCAGCTTGTTGGAGGCAGTTAGCTTACACATTGTAGACCGTGTAGGGAGTGCTTCAGTATGTACTTGCTATTGCTATATAAAATCCCAAGGACCAAGTGTACATAAATCCACAGCAATTTGGGCACAGGAAGTATTTTTACCTGAATATTATAGGTCCATTTATTTATGGACTCATTTATTCCAGCAGAGTAGAACTAAAGCATTACTTTTAAAAGAATAAGTTAAAATATAAGCATCAAAAATTTGGTTTCACTTCCAGCTCAACAAACTTGATAGGGAGAAGAACTCTACAGTGATCAGTAAGTAGATTTATTAACCCCCCCCCTTTGAATCTAAATTAGTCCCAAGACATTTTACAGTGCATTATACAATTCAGTACAAAGCTGTTAAATGATCTCTTTGATGGGTCACCCGAGAGAACTGCTCAGAGAAAATGTTATTAAAGCCTTTCTTGCTACTGTTCTTGCTAATGCTGTCCTCAGTGCCTATAACAAGTCTAAGAAAAATAGCTTCCTTCCAGAAAATGGAGCTCGTCACCCAGAGACTGAGATTCTTCTCTGGAGCCATATGTACTCCAAATGTATCTTCTTTTCCTCTGAAATAAGATCCTTTGGAAATTCTTGCATCACTCATCCTCATTGCAGAAGTGCTAATGGAAGATAATTTGTGGTCTGCTTTAGATCACCAACTTCAATGAAGGATAGGAAGTTTTCATGAAAACCTAAAAATTTGAATTACTGTATAATAGGCAAACTGAAGGATCAGATTTGCAAAGAGAGTTAAAGTGATTTATCATAATTTATTATCAGAACCCCTTCATTTTGTCTAGTCACAATGTTTGCATAATAGAGAGGCTCTGTATAAATTATTTCTGGAATGGTAACTGGAGTGGTAATTTAACATGTATAAATGAATAGTACAAGCTTGTTTATGTATATAATTACTGCCTTGAGCCATTGACAACTTTTATAATGAGCAAGGGCTGTTCACAGTTCATAAACTTATGAAGTTACCTATTTGAGGAATGGATGTGCCTTTTTTCTGATACTGATATGTTTGACTGTTTAAAAAATCACAAAAGTGCAATATGAAAATGTAAAATGCATAGTAGTTATAGTAAAACGCAAGGAGCAGCAGCAGCACTAAAAATGACTGAATATTGTATTGTTATAAACCCAACAGCTAACACATGAACACAACAAAAGCCAAATGTAGAGTTGACTTCACCAGGTACAGTAGCTAAAAGAGGGTATGAGGCAGAATTCTGGTGCATTAGTTCCACAAGTAGAATGCCACCAGAGAAAAAGCCTGTTTTCCATGGTCAACTCTGTTGGTTAGGCCCCAGTTTTAGTTCATATCCTAATGGCACCCTTGGTTTCAGCACAGGGATCTTTTAGGTACAGTGGTGCCTCGGGTTACGAAATTAATTCGTTCCGCCATTCCCTTCGTAACGTGAAAATTTCGTAACCCGAAATAGCTTTCCGTTAGCGCTGGAAGCCTATAGCATTTGAATTTCGCGCCGAAATGAATTTCGTAACCCGAAACAGTTTTTGCCAATCCAACTTTTTCGTATCCCGGAAATTTCGTAACCCGCGCATTTCGTATCCCGAGGTACCACTGTACTTATAAAATGAAAACACATGGAAACAAAATCATAATTCTAATATGGTAATAGTGAACCATCAGCATCTCAAGGAGAGAGTTCCAAAGTGTGGGGCCACCACTGAGCAAATTCTGTTTCTAGTACTTGCCAGGTCATTAATGGCTCTTGTTAGTGGGCCAGAGAGGAAGGCCTCTTAATACTGAACTTAATGCTTGGGCAAACTCATGGTCCCCTCTTTAAAGGCCAAAGCCAGCACTTTGAATTAGGCCCAAAAAGCAATAGACAGCCAATGTACCTGATGATTTGAGTATATCACAATTCAGTCAGCTAGCTCCAAATGTACTAACTGTCTTATCTGCACCACTTGGTTCCCAAACCTCCAGCAGTTGCAGCCGTACAGAGCTATTGTAGGCTATTAATCATAAGCATGTTTTCTGGGGAAAGTACCCATTCTCTTCAAGGAGTCTTAACCCCTAGGTAGATCAGCACAGAAGCGCACCCTTATCAATAACCATATTCATGCTAATGGGGCACACCTCATTCTAACAGCCACATGAATTATTCTTGAACCACATTCAAAGTACTTTATCTCAGGGCTCTAAAGAGAGGAACTTGTTTTGGGGGGAGGAGGGAGCAGAGTTCAGGAAAACTGTCATTGGCTAGCCCCGGGAAAGATCTCAGTACAAATAGTAGTCAATACTACTCATGTCAACAGCCCAGAATTAAAGGCCACTGGGATGATTATAGGATGTCACAAGTAGGAGACAGATAAATGGCATGAGTTAGAATTTTGAATACAGATTATGACCGATTGAATCTGTTTAGAAAATGTGAAGGTAGCATTTTATTTCAGAATGGGAGAAGGAGACCTCTGAAATTACAGACTGACTGAACTTGATTTTTTTAAAACAGAAGATGACAGAAAATGAGAGGGAAAATCGAGATATAAGAACAAAGTGTTTTTAATTAATTTAATTGGCATGAATTTTCCCTTTTCACAGGCTTACTAACTTGTCTTCCAGCACTGAATTTTTGTGATAACATGAAAGAATGTGGGTATATTGTTCTGGGCTAGGCTACTGATTAACTTTTAAGTGGGTATATGCCATCTTTATGGCTGATGAAAGAAAGGAAAAATGGATAATAATGCCAGGTATATGAAAGGCATGTATATTACATAAATTGATTTACAAATGAGCCCAATATTATAATCTCAGCTTGATCTGTAGAAAATGATCAATCTTAGATCAGCAAATGGAAAAGAATATAAAACTAACCATTTTCTCTATGGAAAATTAACATGTAATTCTGTTTCCATTGTTGTACTATGAAATCTGAAAATAAGATTATCTGCAGGTGATATTATGCTACTAGGCAGTCAAAGGCCTAAATATTTTTGCTAGTCCTGATTAAAGTAGACCACTACATCAGGGATTTAACTGTGTGTTGACACACCATTGAACAATAACTTTAATAGGTCTAACATGATGCCAGTAAAAAAGTGTATTGTCAGCTCCCCATTACACACACACAGGTCTGTGATTTTAACTTCTGTACAGCTGTCAGAAATTCAAGCGGCTGATTCCATATTATTCCTTGCTGTGGTAAGAAGAGTCTTGCAGAAAAAGAAAACAGCAGTTCTTGAGGAAAGGAGGAGAGCAAGTGTCCTTCAAAGAGACACAAAATGTTTGTTGAAATAGCAGTGAGTTGGTGAAATGGAAGAAATATCCTCATAGTTTGTTTCTTTATAAAGCAGTAAATAAACACTTGTGTGCATCCTTTACCAGTTTTTACCAACTAAAAAGCAAAAGTCCAAAGGTTCCTGTTCTACCTAGAAAATGATGGCTTGTGAGAAGGTTTACATAAATTGCTACTATTGATCGAAGCTGCCTTTTGTGAGATGGAGAGTGGAAAGGGAAGGACTTCAGTATTAGATGACACTGCCTGAGACATTATGGGTTAGACCCAGAATTAGTTCCCATTGGCAAATCGCGCCAAAAAGACGCTGGTTTTTACCGCTCCTTTTTGGGCTGAATCGATCAAATCCGCCGCCAGTGACAGGGAGATGACAGGGGCAGCTGGAATGGCCCCTGCCATCTCCCTGTCACCGGCCTCTCCTCCTTCCTCCTTTTTCCTCCTCCTCCCTCAGTCTTTCTCCCCACTACCACCCTTGGATCGCACAATCCAAGGGTGGCAGTGGCCCCAGAGGGACCCCATGGGTCCCCCCCTTCCCTCCGCTGGCCTACCTGGCTGGGTGCTGGTGGTCCGGCAGCAGTAGCAGGCATCTCCTCCGGTCCTCCTCCTCCTCCAGGCCAGACCTTTCTCCGCTGCCCAGCCTACTTCTCCGGGAGTTCTCTGGCAGAGGCCTGGGCAGAAAGAGAGAGGCAAGCAGGGAGGACACATGCATTTGTACCTCCACAGTGTGCGTAAGGAGGATTATTTTTTTAAGTGGGAATGAGCCCTTAGTTTGTTTTAGGTAACATGAAAAGCACAAAAGAATAACAGTGTCTTAAATGTTTTCATCAGTGTCTTATCAAAACCTCTGTTCATTAGAAGCTCTCAGCAAAAACACTTTGCTTTAAAAGAAATTTTAAAAGAAATTCGGATATCTCTAAAAGTGGAATTTCGTGTGAAAGCAATACCTTCCTTAATGCTCTTGTCTGACAGTAAAAGTATTGAAGCATGCAGGCACTACAGTACCATTAACTGTACAAATTTTGGAATAGCATTGAATCTTTACATAATGTACCTGGAGAAACAGTTTTACCTTTCCTTACAGGTGCATCAGTATAAACTTTAATGGCTTTTCCTTTATATCTGTCAACAATCACTTGGCTGTATGCCATGGTGCTATGTGCACACACTTATGCAGAGATTAATAAAATTACAGCTTTACCTGACTCTTCAGAACAAGGACCCATAAGGATGCATTCTGGAATAAAAACAGCTATTGTACATGAAATTGCTTGTTCCTTTTATCTCCGCCTAATTTATGATTGCTGGCAGTCTAATAAAATAAACAGCTTGAGCAAATTGAGAAATGAAAGTCTAAGAGTTTGTGATTGCCTTTTGAAAACCTAGCCTCTCACTATTTCTTTGTTTCTTTTTAAATAATTCTTTAGTGCAAGGACGTTCAGAGCAGCTTACCTTTCAAACACAAAATAATAAATGATTTTTAAAAATTTGAACCATTAGCCATCTCATTATATACCGTATATCCTGCCATTATTAAAGGCGCTCAAGATGACATCCTTGTTTGTTGTAATTTCCTCTTACATACTTTATTCTCACAACAAGCTTCTAAGGTACTTTAGACTATGGTGGTCATTGGGTCAAGTACATTCAGGAAGCTTGATTCTTGACTAGGTATTAAATCTGCTTGTCTCCACAGCTTTATAGGATAAGATTAAGTGATAATTGTTGGGTCACATATACCCAGTGAGCTTGGCTCTTCAGTAGGGGTTTAAAGCTGTGTGTCCTTGGTCTTTGTCTAGAATTGTAACTACTACACCAACCTGACTCTCAAAATATAACTTCTGAGTGAATACAAAGTTTTCAGCTGATGACTGAAGGACAACAAGGTTGATGCCAGAAAAGTATCCCTTGGGAGAGCATTCCACAGACAAGCCAACACAACAAAGAAGCCTTTATAATGTGGGAAAATGTGGTCTTTGCTATCATTGCAAATGTGTCCTGTTCATTCAACTGACTCAATTACTATTGCGTTTTATTTGGTGATTAAAAGGTAACCACCATCATAGGCCAAGATTCAGGGTCAGCAGCATTTGGACTTTGCTCCTCTTGCCACTACACTCGTGCCAAAACAACAAAACCCTGCTCTAGAGAGCTTCTGCTACATGTCACAGTGTCGGAATCATTGATCCCATGCTCACTCCTATGTGGAGCTGTAGGAGTAATGAAGGCTGCTGATGCTAGCTCATGCAGTGGGATATATTATCCAGTTCTATCCCTAAGATTTATTAGTGATTAAAGAATACCACCATAAATCACAAGTGGGAAGTGTGTGGCCCTTCAAGTATTGTTTGGATGGAGAAGCTGCAGTCTGAAAATGTCTGGTGGGCCACCTATTCCCTCACCTGCCATAAGTGATAAGCTTTAGTAGCATTCCCACAATTTTAGACTCGCTTTCTCAGAATGCTGTCAAGGAGTACAGCAAGCCAGTAAAAAATCATGGGCTGCTGGCTTTGGATTCTAAGTTCGATGTCTAGTTTCTTAGCTTCACAACTGCAGAATAAGCTGGTCAGTTACCACTATATACTGTATTTGCTGATTGTGTACTTGAAACTTTAGCCGATGTCAGCTCCAGGTGTGAGAATCCTTGGGCAGTGTGCCACTGCCATGCAGCATCACTGTTCCAAGCAGTACTGCATGCCTTTGCGGGGGCTGCCAGTTTAATATCCTACAGAGTCATAATTTGCAAGGGTGCATTGTGGGGAAAGTAGGCCTAGACACCTGGTGCTGACAAGCTTTTACGTTGCCCAGGAATTTTGGTAGCTGACACCAGCCCTACCTTCACTAGAAGATGACAAATAGAAATGCTGGTGGTCTTTTCTTGGCATGAGGAACAGAAGGGAAGAGCTGTGGGTCAAATTTTTGTATGTTAGGCGGGCTGCTACAGATTAGGAACAGCATAACAAGTAGTGACGAGGAGCTAAGGTTTGTACTGTATTGCACATCATAGAATTGTGGCCTACGGCCAGGAATCTGCTAGCGTTAGGATATTTTTTCAGAAATGCTGCTTCCTTCTGCAATGGTAGAATAGCGAGTACCAAACCATCATACAGTCTCTCCTTGAAAACAGGACACAGTGACACAGCACAAATTATTGTCTCTGCAAGACCTGACTTGATTTCTAGCTCAGTCTAGTGTAAAGGTGTAGGGCTGGGTGGGAGTGAGGATAAGGAAATTGAGAATAAGCAGCATTGTTGCATTGACTTGCCATAAATCTGGCATTGTACTTGTGTAGTGAGGGGAGAATATCTTGCCTAATGTACTAAGTCATGTGATCTCCTGAAAGTGCTCCCGTACAAAGAAAGAAATAACTCAAATTCAAACTTCAAAATGTAAAAGGACTGTAATGCAAATATGACTTGTGACTGGGAGAGGGAGGAGTGCGATTTACAGCTGTGCCACTCCTAGTTGGCTCCTTCCTTGTGATCAAGAGGCATCTATTTGGAAATCTGTTTTCTGGCAGTTTGAAATAGTTTTCCTTACTGCCACCTCAAGAAGGTGCAGCACTTCCTCCCTTCCCCTTTTTTAAGTTTTAAGGCGAGGGCCACTCTCTTCCAGAGTGTTGGAAGTTAGGAACATTTAGTGCTTGATTTTCAGTCAACCAGAGGGCAAAGAGGGGTATTCTAACTTAAATGTCTTGAACACAAGACCAGGCACGTTCAACTGAAACAAAAGAAACTTGGCACTGTACAAAATGGTATGTATTTTCCCACAGAAGATTAATCATGTCCGAGCACCTGAAGCATTTTTCAGATGTCAAAAAGCTGAGAGCGAGAAACAGAAGTAAAGCTAGCAAAAACTCTTCTTCTTAAGACTTTTGGGTAAAATTTATTCTACCTTGTATCTTTTGTGAAGATGAAGTGAGGTTTCTTTGAGAAGGCAAGGTCAATTTGTTCTCTGCATTGGACGTAACTGGTCACTGAGAGACTGTCACTTCCTTGGAAGCTGGCCACTACAAGAAGTCTTGCTTGGAGGACTTGACCTTTCCCTGTAGCATGTGGTTTTTGCAACTGTCTTTCTACTCTAAATTATTCCTTGAAACATGCAGGCACATTTGACCTGGAACATTGTATCTTTATCTCAGTCAAGGCAGCTATAATTTAATGTAGGTTAATATACTTAAGACTAGGTCAACTGTTTTCTGACCCAGTTTCAAAAAACAAATCAAGGCACTACTTTTTAGATTGTATGCCATTGGCAGGTTTTATTTTTATTGATTTGATCATTTGTATGTACAGCGCTGTGTACATTTACAGCGCTTTAGAAATAAACTATAACAATAATGATAATGATAATGATACAACATCAGTATTCAAAATGGGGAAAGAACATCAGAAGCCTAAGACTGGGGAAAGGGAGGGTTACTAGACCATATCTACCTAATGGACCACCAACTAACATCTGCTTGTTTAAGTGGCTGGTGGTTGAATGGAACACCCCCCCCCCCCTTTATGAGAAAATTTTGCCATAAAATACTATTGTTTCTTCCCAGTAATTTATCACCAAAAAAGTATTTTGGAAGACTGATCTCAATGTATAATTGTCAAATAATTTTCAGTCCTTGCTTCACATATTCAAAAGGAGGAAAACAGTTTAACTTACCACATTGTGTTAACAAAAAGGCTAATTTTTAAAGACACTAATCATAAAACACAATAGAATGGCTAAAGTCATGGTATATGATAGAACATCTCTATCTTCCCCTCTGGTCTTGTGGTCATGATTCATCAGTGTCCAACCAGAACTTACACAGGTAGGGATAAGGAAATGTTCTTGCCCACAAAAGCTCTGGATTTTGGAGCCCAAGATACCTCCTGAGATTACCAAAGTTGTTATCTTCTCGGCATCCGCACACCTTCCTGAAATGCTTGCTTTGCTGAAATCCTATTAAACTAGAAGCCCTACACATTTTATTTTGAGCTAAAATCTGAACATTAGAGCCCATGGCTTTAGCCAGAGAACCTTGACAGATTATTTTTTTTCGAAAGGCCCTGCAAACCTTTATTTTCAGTCCTACTTTGAGATCCTTTGCTGAAATGTTTTTCTTGAGGTACTCTAGCTTACCTTTTGGAAATACCTTCCCTGCACATTGGCAGCCCCCTCCTTTGATACTGTTTCCTTGTTGGGATGTATCTGCAACTAAGAAAGTTTATTTCCATTTTAGTCAGAATACATAACCATTTGAAGCAGACCTTTCCTTTGTATCCCAATGGAAAGAATGTTGGTGATGCTTACTTAGGTTGCTTAATTTATAGCTTTTATTTTCTGACCCAGACCTGGTCCCAGCCTTGTCTTGCCAAAGTCATTCAAAAGAGCTTGGCAGGACAATTAATGTCCAATGCTGAATACTCATGTAAGACAGAAAGATACATTAGTCATATTGCCATGTGGGAGATAACATGCTTAGAAGTAGCTTTTCCAGATTTACATCTTGGAGAGTTTAAACCCAGTTCCTGCAAACGAAGAGAAATAAGGGTTTTTTTGTTTTGTTTTGTTTTGGTGGGGCCTTGCTTTCTGTAGTGAACATACAAAGTGGAGAAGCAGCCTTGACATCTTTCAATAAAATTCCTTGAGAACTGGCAGTCTTAAGTGCAATTTTTCTAGGACCAAATTGCCTGGATGTACCAAAGATCTCCAGTATATGTACATTGTCAGAATCTATACATATGTCTTGAATACAGAACCGGCAACCCCATCTACTCATTCGGTGCCTCATGGCAACTGCAATTTGGCTAGAAGAATTCAGGGTGGTTTGTGACAAGCAATGGCAGCACCATTACTTTGTTCAACATGATGCAATTCCATGATGCTAAGTAAAAGTGGACCACCTCCACACTGCAATTCACTGCCAGGCTCCTGGTGTCCCTGGCTTGGTGGTATACAGGTTTGGTGAAGCAAAGATACAGTGATGTGCAAGGGAACTCAAACTCCTCTGTATCAGTATGGCAGGAGGGAAATGCTCCTACCGGTCTGCTTTCATTGTGTTCAGTGCCATAATTGCTGAAGGAGGGAATAGCAGTTACCTGCTTGGACGGTGGGTGTAGATTAGATGGTACAGCTGGCCAGGAAAGTCTGAGTTTATCCTATAAAATGGCTCCTGTATTTAGCCTTTTTTCCCTTCGTCTGAGCAGTTGGTTGCTAGACAGAGCTGCCTTCTTATAGATGTGGTGGTGGCAATGGTAATGATGATGGCTATGGGAGGAAACAAACTGGCAACCTTCCAAGTTTGTTTGTCGTTTGTTTGGTGCAATTGTCATCCCCACTAGTTTGCACCGCTTTAAAATGCAAGTCTGTGCATCATAAATGACATAAGCAGCTCCCTCCCGGACCCCTGCCATGCCTGGATTGCCCAATCCAAGCGTGGCAGGGGACCCCCAGGGGTCCCTCCCACCTTTAGATCACCCAAGGTTTTTTTAAAGAAAAAATTAAATTGATTGCATATTCACTTGATTGCTTTTGCAACTATTTGCCTTAGCAGGTAGTTGTAAAATCAAGTACTGTAGTTGCAAAATTGGTGTGGCATTTGGCCTCTTAAGATGCGTGTGTCATTTAAACAGCATGCCTCCAAAGTGACCCGAAGCAGCTTTATTTTGGGCTGTCTGGCCCTTTGTGTAACATGCAGCAGCTCCACTGCTGGCAGAAACATATAGGAACTATAATTCTGGTCTTATAGGAATTGCACTGGCCACCAGTATGCGTCTTATCCAAACGCTTGGTGTTGACGACAACATTTAGATGGCTCAGGACCTTGAAACTTCAAGGAGCATCTCTCTTTATGTATACACCTGATCAAGGGGATAGAGGCCTGCTAATGGGGGAATTACATTGAAGACATTCTGTTGTGGCACCCCAGTTGTGGAATCCACTTCGCTTAGAAGCCCAGTTGGCATCAAAACTGGTCATTCTGGCAACAAGTAAAACCAAGCCTTTCCACATGCCTCTGAAGCCTAACCGATTTCATCCAAACCGGCACATGTGCATGGTTTTCGCTTATACGATTCTAACTAATTATCAACTGTTTTGTTTTAATTTGTGAAATTAGACTCATAGAGTTGGAAGAGACCACAAGGGCCATTCAGTCCAACCCCCCTGCCATGCAGGCAATCTCAATCAAAGCATCCGCGACAGAAGGCCATCCAGCCTCTGTTTAAAGACCTCCAAGGAAGGAGACTCCACTACAGCCAAGGGAGTGTGTTCCACTGTCAAACAGCCCTTACTGTCAGGAAGGTCCTCCTAATGTTGAGGTGGAAGCTCTTTTCCTGTAGGTGGCATCCATTGTTCCAGGTCCTGTTCTCTGGAGCAGCAGAAAATAAGCTTGTTTGATATGCTTTTAGTCTGTTTAAAATGTTCTTACTATTGTTATTATTCATAACTATTAAAATAATTCTCATTGTTTTAAACTGTTTGGATTGATTTTATTGCACACACTGCCTATAGATGCCTGGATATAGGGTGAAATATAAATATTTAAACAAAACAAATTAATTTCATGGGGAAACAAGTATAATTTGTATACCATCCTTTACAGGCGTAAACATTATGCCACACTGTTGTGTGAATGTGGAAAAGTATGTTCACAACACAATGGTTATTCATGCTTCTTTGTTGTTATGAGCTTTGAAGTAATTTCTAACTTATTGTGATACTGAGATGAATTTCTTACAGGACTTTCTTGGCAAGATTTGTTCAGAGGTTTGCCTTTTCCTTTTTCTGAGGCTGAGAAAGTGTGGCTTGACCAAAGTTACTCGGTGGATTTCCATGATTGAACAGGGATTTGAAACTTGGTATCCAGAGTCACTAGTGCATTGCTTAAACCACTACACCATGCTTGCTCTTCATGCTTCTACTGGGTTTAAGGTAAGAGTGTCAAGCCTTACTGGTAAATACTAATACTGAACAGATTTCTATCCTTGAAAAAACGAACTAACGAGAGTTGCTATGCTTTTGCAAATGAAACAAAAGCATTCTTATATACCCAGTGTCAGGTAAATAAAAACAAACTCAGTGTTAGGGAGTAAGACCGGCACTTGTGTAAATGAATAAACAAACACATCTGGGCTAAGATAAACCTGGTAGCTGAGTAGGATGGATATACTGTACTGGTGACACTTAAAAGCAGACCCACTAAATCAAGTGGGACTTTAGATAGATAGATAGATAGATAGATAGATAGATAGATAGATAGATAGATAGGGCCATTTATTATTCCAGTTATTCCAGCAAGCATAACTGTTTGTGCTCACCCTGAAGGCTGGATGGATGAGAGAGTAGATGACGGGGAGGCAGTGCTTCCAGGGCAGATTACACTCTGGCCTTTCACTAGAGCAGTGGTTCCCAACCTTTCTAATGCCGTGACCCTTTAATACAGTTCCTCATGTTGTGGTGACCCCCCACCATAAAATTATTTTTATGGCTACTTCATAACTTTAATTTTGCTACTGTTATGAATCGTATTTTCATTGTTACAAATTGAACATAAGTATAGTTATTAATCGCAAAAACTGCCTCAGAGGATGGCAATGGCAAAGCTCCTCTGAAGAAACCTGTCCAGAAAGCCCCAGGATAGCTTTGCCTTGAGCCTTGGGCATGAAGCCACACTCTCTCAACCTCAGACGATGGCAATGGCCAGCCCCCTCTGAAGAAACCTGTCCAGAAAGCCCCAGGATAGGTTTGCCTTGAGCCTTGGAAAAGGAGCCACACTCTCTCAGCCTCAGAGGATGGCAATGGCAAAGCTCCTCTGGAGAAACCTGACCAGAAAGCCCCATCATAGAAGGGCAGAGGGGTAGTGGTTCAAAGTGAAACTGAAACTCTTTCGCTGTGCTGCTGTCTCTCTTCCTTTTTGCAGAGCTCTATGTTCCTGAGAGAGGCAGGAAAGGGGACTCTGTGGGCAGAGCTAAGCAACTGAGGAGGGGCCTGGAGGTGGCTGCTGCTTTAATGGGCCTCTGAGGGGGGTCCTTGGTGACCCCTAGGAAATTGTAATTCGACTCCCAAAGGGGTCCCGACCCCCAGGTTGGGAACCTCTGCACTAGAGGATGGCTCCCTTTTAAATACTGTAATGAGTTAAAAGTACAGTACTTACATTGACCCATGGATAAGTCGACTCAGGTTTTTAGGGTCAGTTTTTTTACTAAAATTTCTGGACTTACACATGAGTGTGTGTGTGTGTGTGTGTGTATATATATATATATATATCATGAAGCTTGGCTCCACCAATAGAAAACATGACTATATATATATGATGTTTAACACAATCAATAATATGATTTTCTGCATTTGTGTATCAAAATAAACGGGACTCCAGTGCATGCGGTATTTGCCTTATCTGCCAAGGGCAGACTCTGTGTGTGTGTATGTGTGCATATATATATGTATGTATAACTCCAAAAAACATGCCTTTCTTCATATATATATATATATATATATATATAATTGAACTCAATCAATAAACTATGATTTTCTGCATCTGTGTGTGTGTGTATACATATATATATATATATATGTAATGTACTGTATAGCTCCAAAAGCATGCCTTTCTTCATGTATATGTTTAACTCAATCAATAAACGATGATTTTCTGCATTCGTGTGTGTGTATATGTATAGAATCATAGAATCATAGAGTTGGAAGAGACCACTAGGGCCATCCAGTCCAACCCCCTGCCATACACATATACATACATATATGATATTTAACTCCGTCAATAAGCAACATGACTTTCTATATATATATATATATACACACACTATCTCTCCTTTCAGTACACTCTCCTTAACTCCGCCCTCCCTTAAAGGTGGGCCAAAAAAAGGCCCTCCTCCTCCATCCGGGTCCCTTGCTGTTGCCTTCCTTCTTGTCTCATTGCCTCCCTCAGTCCGCCATTTCCTGCCCCCTTTCCCCTTCTGACTCCGCCCCTTCATACTCTGACAAGCCCCGCCCCTTTCCCTGCTCAGCTGATTGTCGGAGGCGGTACTGCAGCAGCAGCAGCAACAGAGCCATCCGCGACAAGCCGCCGCCGTCTCGCGCCACACACCTCCGTCAATCACACACAAAAACCCAACCCCTCCTCTCTACTTACGCGCAGGCGCATTACTAACAACAAACCTCAGCTCGGCTTCTAAGCTCGAGCGCAGGCGCGCATCCATCCCAGCGACGGGGCTCGCGACCTTCTCCCTCCTCTTTCGTCACTTCCATCCTTTTCTCGCGAGAGTTCCGTCTGGTTCCCCCCTCAGTCAGCCGAGGCTGCTGTCACTCCGGTTTAGGGCTGCCTTGTGTCAACACCTCCCTCCCTTTCCTCCTC
The DNA here is from genome assembly GCF_019175285.1 of Sceloporus undulatus. Classification (NCBI taxonomy): domain Eukaryota; kingdom Metazoa; phylum Chordata; class Lepidosauria; order Squamata; family Phrynosomatidae; genus Sceloporus; species Sceloporus undulatus. Next base: position 173,897,879 of record NC_056525.1, read on the forward strand.
GGAAAAAGCCCTTTTTCTCTCTCCCTCAATCGACGAGGCCCGCAATGTCCGGGCAGCAGCAGCAACAGCAGCAGCAGCAGCAGCCGCTACCGGCGACGACGACAGCGGTGGCGGCTCCTCCTCAAGCGTCCCCCTCCCCGGCCGCGCTCCTGCTTCACCCTCCGCCGCCTCCTCCTCCTCCTCCCCCTCCGCCGGCCTCCGCCGCCCCTCCGCCGCCTCCTCCTCCTCCGCCAGCCGTAGTGGCAGCAGCGGCGGCGGCGGCGGCGGCAACAACAGCAACCGCCTCTTCTTCCTCCTCCTCCGGGTCTGGGCCGATGCCTGGCGGAAGCAGCAGCAGCAGCAGCAGCGCCCCGTCTCCCTTCCCTCACAGCGGCGGCGGAGACCCGGCCCTGAACGAGCAAGAGAAGGAGCTCAAGCGCCGCCTGAAGCGCCTCTACCCGGCGGTGGACGAGCAGGAGACGCCGCTGCCTCGCTCCTGGAGCCCCAAGGACAAGTTCAGCTACATCGGCCTCTCGCAGAACAACCTCCGCGTCCACTACAAAGGTGGGCAGCCCCGGAGGAGGGAGAGACCACGGCCCGGTTGGGAACGCATTTGACTCTTTGTCTGGCTCTCTGCTATGGAATTCTGGGAGATGGAGTTTGTTGTGGGGCCCAGAGCGGAGCAACAAACTCCAAGTCCCAGAATTCCATAGCAGAGAGCCAGACAAAGAGTTAAAGCGGCGCCAAAGCAGAACAACAGGAAGTCGCTCTCATTGGGTCTCCTGCCCAATTTGGGAAACCCAAGTGGCGACAATAATCCGGCTCCAGCCCTCCTCCTCCTCCTCCTCCTCCTCCCTCTCGGGCCTGTTGTTCTTCTCCGCAGCAGCCATGATCATTAGGCGATGATGATGGCTTGGCTTTGGGCGGAGGAGAGGTGGGTCCCTTCCCGCCGCCCTCCTCCTCCTCCAGGGTCAGGGCAGGAGAGAGGCCGCCCTCCCGCCGCGTGACGTGTCCATTAAAAATAACCAGCCAGGGCAAGGGATGCCTGTCTCTTGAGCAAGAGAGCAAAGGTCAGATGGAGGCGCAGAGACCAATGTAAAAGGGGGAAGGTTAGAGGATCCTGGTTTGTTGCCAGGGATTAATGGCCCAGGGAATTCTGGGAACTGTAGTTTTGTGGGACGTTGAGCCCTCTGCTATCATACTGTTCCCAGCGTTCCCTGGCACTGAGCCAGGGCAGTTACAGCAGCCTCAGACTGGTTTATTTCTGCAGTGTCTTCTGGACCTATATCTATATTGATCTTAATGTAGTTTATCTATATTTATCTATATCCTTATTTATCTGTGTTATCTATACGTTTACATTCTATATCTTAATATATCAAAATATCAGGCCTTAAGGACAGAGAGAGTAAATTTCATATGGAAACGTTTCTTGCCTCGGTTGTTATTGGCCTCCTGTATATCTGGCAGAAATGACATGTAAAAATAGAATATTGTTAAATAAAGAAAAATAAGAGGCATCAGCTACTAAGAGTTTCTCCTACAACTATGATATTAAGGCCCAAAGAATACAAATGAATGCAAACCTGGAAAGCACTCATCTATTGTTATGGATCCAGATCCTCTGCTGGGTTGGTTATGAAAGGCAGGCTTTGCTAAGATTGTAGATGAATACAGAAGAGGGTGGGAGACAGGGCCAGTGTGTTGTTGTTGTTGTTGTTGTTGTTGTTGTCCAGAGTATAAAGTGGTGAAATTCAAGTCAGGTTTTGATAAATATGAGGCCTTTGTTCAAAGTGTAGGTGAATGATAGCAGCATATTACAGTTGGCTTCTGTTCAAAGAGAAGAGTTCCTGGGCTCCAGCATCTGTTCAGTACAAAATATTAAATACTGATTTGAATGTTTGGTTTGGTGTAGACTCACAAAATCTGGGTATGTGCTGCACTACTGAGGTTCTAGGGGCCAATGCTGAAATAGAAAGTGTCAGCTCCCAGGGTGAGCACATACAATCTTGGATAACTAGGAAATGTTAACATGTTTGAAGGCCTGTTCTTCAAATGGAGATTTGGGATTTTTTGTTTGTTTGTTTAAGTGCAGTGTATTGACTAGAAATGCTGTATGAAAGAACATGAATTGATGGGTCCACATGTAATGCTAAGCCTAGTGTTATGAGTGAGCCTCCCCTGGTCTCCCACAGGTTTGTGTGTCCCCTGTTCTTTCACAACTTCCATGGGAAGAGGTTCAGAAGTCTTTGCTTCCAGTTAAAACTTGTCTTGTTGTCCAAACTCTGATTAATTTTAGCAGTGGTTACCGGTATCCGAACCAGGCTTGAACCAGAGTTCATGAAGCTGCCCTGGTTTTACTAACCATTGTTAAGATATTAACTGCAGTTTAAGATTTGGACAGCATGCTATACTGTGGTTGTTTTAAAATAGAACTGGAAGTCTCCAGTCTCCATCTTGTGGCTTGGCAGATGAGGAGAAGGAGAAGCAAGCAAGCCAAGAAGGAGAGTGATCATTCCTGTAATGCCAAACCATAGTTTACAGTGTAAAAACTAACAGGAAGTCCACCTTAATGGCTGCTTTCAGATGTTTAGCATTACATCTGAATGCAGCCATTAACTTGAACTTTCAGGTTGGTTCTGTCTTTTGTTTTTGTTAACATGCTCATAGTTGAGGTACCTTTTTTTTAACTTCCTGAGGTATGTCATTAACTGTGGCTTATGTTTTGGCCATAATTTCCAGTTGTCTCATAATTTTCTCTTCTGTATTTTGTTTTGCTTTGTGTTCTGTTTTCTGTGATTTTTTGTTAACAAGTAAAAAATAGCATACTTGTGGCTTGGCATAATCTAAAAGTATATTTAGTGGGTTCTGTTTTTCCTTTCTGCTGCAATGTTCAAAAATAGCAGTGTTAAACACTTTCTTCAGAGGACTTGCAGTGAGCTATGACCACACCTGTGGAAGGAAAAAGCTATGTGACTCCTTTCTCATACACTGCACTGACAGTTGTTGTTGTTCAGAAAATACACTTAGTTAATAGAGAATATGGAGGGGAAAGTACAGAAGACTTTGTTTAGGTAAAGTTTCTTCTTCTGAAATGAATGCCAGTGAAGAAATGTATCTAAAGAGACATAGGGCTGGTACAGACCGGCACTAAAAGCCGCCTTCTGGGTGGCTGTGGGCAGCTTGAGGGTGTGGCAGGCACATGCCACACAGCCCCATGATGCCCTGAAGGTGCCCAGAGTGGCTTCCAGGTGTCTTGGGGCATTGCAGTTGCACTCTCTAAAGGCTGAAAATGGAGTGGTTAAAAACCATTCCTTTTTTGGCTGGCGTCATGGGGTTTGGGGCTATGGCATACAGCTGCCACCACTCCACCTAGGCTGTCTTTCTGTCTTTTTCTCCCTATAGTGATAATGAAGGGGATATTTTGGTGCATTTTACTCAGACTGAATAGGAAAAGGATATCTTTCTGTTTCTGCTGTGAGGGGTGGTCAAATTTCAGGGGGAAAGAGCAGAGAAGGGGTTTTTTTCCATGCAGGGCTTCCTTATTTAGGTAGTAGCATCACTGCATAAGGTGCAACACTGTACAGTTCCAAATATTATTAAAAAGAAGAAGATAAAAGACACTTGGACACTTGGAAAATTGATAATCAGATCTAAAGGCTACAGAATTACAAAGTGAAAGAGAAGCTGGGGGTGAGAATAAAGTTCTTTAATATACTGAAATTTCCGTATGTTTAGTGTTTGTTATTCTTTGGAAGCCAACTGTATCAACAGCTTAACAAATTTATTTATTTTGAAACAGTTTAAGGACAAATACTCCTTGTTGAATCCATTCAAGCTCAGTATTTTCCCATAATGAGCCAACTAGATCATTATATGAATTAAGTTGTAATAAACCAGTAATATAATTTACTCTTCCTTGTTTATAAATCAGATGTACTATAGATATTTGTGTATAAGTTGACCCTATGTATAAGTCGGGGGGGGAGGTTTAGGGCCAAAATTAAGGATTTTGACATGACTCTTGGATAAGTCAAGGGTAAAACTTAGGGGCATGTAACAAATTATGCAGCAGAGGAAAATGATATTGAAGAACTCACAAAATTCTGGCAAGCATAACTGCTAAAAGCTTGATGGATGAGAAGTGAACTATGGTGAATGGTTGCCCTGCGATTTGTGGGGGAAGCGACCAGCCACAGATGGGGTTAAAAAAATGTGCATATATCAAAAAGGATCTAAAGGCAAGAGTTAAGGTATAGTACTGTATTAACTCTTATCTTGGCGCTCCTCTGAGGGGAAGTGCCAAAGACCTGCTGCCATTTTTCTGACCAAGCATTCAAAAAGGCCAGAAGTGGCACCACAGGAGAGAGAGTAGAGGGAGTTGGTGCTTCTTTTCAGTTCTCCCAGGACAGACTGTTCTTACTTTTCACCACTGTACTCAGAGAAGGGAAAGGTTCATTTTTGATTAAAACAAAAATTAAGGTCCAGTACTTACATTGACTGTGGATAGGTCAACCCAGGTTTTGGGGTTGATTTTTTGACAAAAATTCCTAGACTTACCCATGAGTATATACAGTAAATTGGCTTAGAAAACTGAATTGAAAAAACTTGCTTTTTCTTATAGTACTGGTGATAATTACAGTATTCCCTTTCCCCAGAATTGGGCATCAAGGCTTCTTACTTATCAGATACAGTACTGTATAGATAATGTGTTCTATTATTTGAAAATTTTAAGAAAGTACACCTGAGAACTTTCTTAAGGCTTGCTTTCTTTTGAAGGATCCTGCGTGAAAATCCATTTTGATACATTGACACCAGGTTAAGGGAGTTGAAAGGCCATTCTGATTTAGGTAGTTTGTCCCCCAAATTCCATTTGACCAGATGTTCAATCTGACAAACATTCTGTAGTAACTATTGGTATTGGCCCTTGGTTGTATAAACATATTTCAGATCCTGTTGATGTACCCAGCATGTAGCAACCTAACCAACTCCCTGACTGAGCTTGTGGCAACAACTCCAGTCTTTTGGTACTGATTCACCATTCACATTAAGGCTGTTTTGTTAAAAATACTATTACCACCCCAACAAATTTGTAGGAATCACACTTTACATTTGGTTTGCTATTCTAAATGTATGAATTCGTTGGGGCAAACATGTACTTTCTCCTTTGTCATGGACAGATCCTGTCTGAGGAGTGTGGTTTTGTAGCCTTAGTAGGTGGTGGAGCATGTTAAATGGTTCATCTCCAGAATTTACTGGAATCTGCCTTTTGGGCTTTTCTGACCGAATAGGAAGCTATTGTCAATTCTCTGCTTGATTTAAAACAAAAATAACAACATTGAACTGGCATTGGTGGTTGGTATGTTCACTCCTGTATCGATAATTACTCCCCGACAGTAGTTATGAAGGCAGCTTATGGCTTTCAGAGGAGTTTCTGATGGTGAAAGTCTTGAGATAACAAAAGTATTGGTACCAGTAATCTTCCTTTCCCCTTGGCACTCCTCCTTCTTTTCTGTTTGTTTTAGCCTAAGGGCAGGGGCTGTTTCCACACAGAGTTAACAATTACATTGCAAAATGTTTTGCTTCCATTAGCTTCTCCCCTTTTGTGTCTGGGAGGAGAAATAAATCAAATTTCTTTCCTGCTTTAATTGATTCCTGGGTTGTTCACATGTGTGAACTAAGAAACTAAACTCTAGTTTGTTTACTGGTTCACCGGTAATAATTAATGTCTTTAACAATTTCATGATGTTAATTTTAAATCATGATTTGTCCCAAAAGCTGGCCAATGAAAAATATAATCATAATTGTCACCTTTTTCTTCTGAGATTTATTAAACCTTGTACAGTATTTGTTAATTTGTTGAGTCCTGATTAGAAACATAAAATGAATTTTATAATATAGAAAGAGGATTGCTAAGCAACTCAGAATACATATGTTGCATATTTTAACTTTTGAAGTTTTTTGCAGTGGATTTGATCTTTATATCTAGTGTGGTGCCATTAATGCAATAAAATATGTTAAGTAATATTTATACTAAATATTGTATTCTGAACTATATTTTAATATATTTTTCAGGCCATGGAAAAACTCCTAAAGATGCTGCTTCTGTTCGAGCCACACATCCCATACCTGCTGCTTGTGGAATATACTATTTTGAAGTTAAAATTGTCAGTAAAGGAAGAGATGGGTAAGATTTTAGTGCATTTTTGTTTAAAATGTAGTTTAATTGATACAAACTTTCTACCAAAATAACTTCTGTGAAGTTCCCCTTCATAGTGAGATCCATATTCTAGAGTCCATAGTGTTTGATATACTATATGTTATACTATTTAAGCTTTATAGAAATAGAAAATAATAGAAAGAGGAGAGATTTAACTGCAAATCGAGTGTTCTCGATTTAAAGGTTTAGTCCAAATTATTAGATTGAAATCTGTAACTAACGGTGTATCTTTAATTCCTGGAGATTCCTGAGAAATCAAGCATTTTCTCTCACCAACCTGATTTCACTGCAAACAGTAATAGAATTCCCTGTGTTGCACATATAAAAAAGGATAGTTGAACCTCAGCTAGGTTTTCATAAATAAAAGCATATTTCCTGAACATTTTTTTGATAGTTCTCAGTTCAATAAGCTGAGTTTGCTATTCTTAGGTTTTGATTTTCTGTAATATCTTTCTAGTAAATTCAAAAGTTAGTGATCCTTTTAGATGGTGCACTACATTCTATAATTTCCATATTATTATTTCTGTGATTAGAGTTGATGTGTATGAGTTTGCATTCCTGCTGCATACCTGACATGACAAATTATTGTTCAGGATACAAGTTGGCCATGACTTGCCCTGACTCCTAGTGGCCTGTTTTGGTACATTAGCCCTTTTTGAAGACTTCTCTGACAACTCTTTAAAAAGACCTACACCAGTGTTTGGAAAGTATTATAACTCTATGCTGAACGTAAACTTTTTAAAATTCCTGTGTGGTCAAACATGAATTTTATGTAATAATTGTCTTTGGAAGATTCTCTGGACAAGATTAATCTTGTTAACTAAAAGGCTCTTACTTGCCTTAGCTGTAGTGTTCAATACCTAAATATTCTACTTTGTTAGAGGTGAAACTTCTTCTATACATTTAAATTCTCACCAACAGTTGTCCGTAAAACTAGTCCTGATGAATCAACAAGTTATATAGACTGGACAGTGTAGTATGAATCAACTCTTCCATTTGAATTTTTAAGACCTGAGTTCCTATCTGGATCAAGTGACTCTAGTCCATATCTACCTATCTGTAAAATGTGAATATATAGGATATGTCTCAGTATGTTTGTGGGGAAGAATAAGATTTGTAAAATACCATATAGAGGAGCAATAACATGGTAAACACTTGTATAATTCACACTGTGTTCAGTGTGCAGAGGTAATGAACAATGCAAAAGACAGCATGGTATATAGACAATTTGTGATTTGGAACCAGCTTTAACTTTGTCTTGTCTGGAATTCACTGAGTTGACATTGTTTGTTGTCATTCAGCTTGAGTCAGGTAGTGGTAAAACTGGAATATGTGATCTGAATATGTGATCTGTTATTTTGTTGTTAACTACCCTGGAGTTGATCTCGACTCATGATGACCCTATGGATGAGACATCTCCAAGACCCTCTGTCCTCCAATGCACTGCTTAATTCCTGCAACCTCATACGCATGACCTCCTTAATAGAGGCCATCCATCTAGCATGTGGCCTTCCTACTTCCCTCCACCTTTCCCAGCATTGTTGTCTTTTCCAGTGAGTCCTTTCTTCTTATGTTGTGTCTGAAGTATGACAGCCTCAGTTTGAATGTCTTGGCTTCCAGGGAAGTTTCCGGCTTGATCTGTTCTAGGACCCATTTGTTTGTCCTTTTGGCTGTCCATGGGATCCTCAGCACTCTTCTCCAGCACCACATCACAAATGAATGGATTTTCTTCCTATCTTCTTTCTTAAACTGTCCAGCTCTCACATCCATACATAGTAATAGGGAATACAATGGTTTGTATGATTCTAACTTTTGTGCTCAGTTGTATATCTTTGCATTTTAGGTGCAGTACAGACCAGCAGTTTATGCCGGCCTGACCACATACTAGGGCTGGGCATCCACATGCCCCCAGCCCTAGTTCCACTGGCCTGCCACCATCATGGCACACACCCATCCACACTTTTCTTGTTCTTTCATTGCCACCTTCCCCATTCTTAATCTTCTTCTGATTTCTTGACTGCTGTCGCCATTTCTATCAATGTTTGATCCCAGGTTTGGTCCCATCTGTTCCTTGTAACTTGTTTTTTGCTATTTCTCTTATTGCAGTTTCCACCTGTGATTAGATGTTATTAAATTGTTTATTAGGAAGGTGAATGAGGTGAGGATGTAAATATTTAGACCAGTGGAATTGTTATTGAAATGAAATTAACTGTAGATTATGGCACTTTTCTGAAGGAAAGTGAATAATTAGATGTGGATTTGCTGTTGTTGTGTGCCTTCAAGTTGTTTCTGAATTTGGCAAACCAAAGGCAAAATTATCACAGGGTTTTCTTGGCAAGATTTGAGTACAGGGAGTTTGCTTTTGCCTCCCTCTGAGGCTGAGAGGGTATGATTTGCCCAAGGTCACCCAGTGGATTTCCATGGCCAAGTGGGGATTTGAACTGTGGTCTCCAGAGTCTTAACCTGTTTCATTTGTAAAAGCTTTTGTATCTATTATGGATTGAGACCTAGCAGTCTCTAGAAATAACTGCACTAATTTATATCCAGGCAGGGACGTAGCCAGGATTTTGGGAAGGGGGGAGGGTCCAGACTAAGTGCCACCATTATAATGGGGCTTGGGTGCGGTGGCACGGCAGCACACACTATTCATTTTATCTAATGGAAGGGGGAGTCCGGACCCCAAGGACCCCCCCCCTTGGCTACATCCCTGATCCAGGGGTTGTTGTGTTGGCCATGTAGCAAAGTACAATGACATCAAAAATCCACAAAACAGTGATACCTTTATTAGGCAAACAAAAATGCACATTATACATATTGCAAGCTTTCAAAGCTCCACTGGCTTCTTCATCAGGCAAAGGTGTTAAAATTATACAGGAGAATAAAAATTTATGACAATGTTAGTCACAAGCCTGCATTTTGTCAAAATATATCTGTTCTCAGTTTAGGTGGTATGGAGGGACATACAGGCAGGCAGGCACCTCCTTCTAGCCATGTGGGTACTCTTGGAAGTAAAATTTAAGTTCCATTAGCAAGACAACAAGAGATGCTCTTCTTGAGATCCAAGTTGCCTCTAACCTTTGCAAAGCTATAAACATGTCCAGTGGTAACCATGTTGGCTATGTAGCAAAGTACAAAGTACAATAATGCCTGATGAAAAAGCCAGTGGAACTGTGAAGGCATTCAACATGTATTTTGTGCATTTTGGTTGGTCCAATAAAGGTATCACTGTTTTGTGGATTTTACAAGCTCCTTTGTTAGCCAGAGAGCACCGAATTTCTAAAGAAGTCCTCCACTACTCTTTACTATAGGTGATATATAGAAATCTTTACTGGGTTAACAGTGCAATCCTGTACATGTCCATTTTAAAGTAAGTCCCTCTGAATTCAATTGATCTTACTCTAAGGAAAGTAGATACAGGATTGCAGCCTGAATAGTTAAGTTCTGGCTTCTCTTTTGCATTCTCCTTTTCGTTGCATTTCACAATGTCCCTATATTTCCAAGCAGTATTACATAACTTGTTTTTATGCTGAGATGTATTCCCTAGTTAGGGAGAAGCTTCCTCTTTCTGTCTTTCCTCCAAAGATTATTTGTTTTATGGGTCTTCAGCCTTCCTAGATAATCAAACTACTATAACTAAATATCTAATGTTTATCTTAGAATGATCATATTCTGCATTTCAATTCTGGATTGATCTTGCCACATTTAAGCAAGTGCTTTAAGGAAAATGCAGAAAAATCAGGGGGAATCTCAGGGCCTGATGAATGATGATGTTGGGAAGTGGGGGACTCCACCTGAATATCTCACCTTCTGTAGTAGATATTGAAAAATATATCAATTGGGTTACTGTAATACTTTCTCAACAATGAAATCTTTTCATACTTTGACTTTTGAATCTCACCAGCTATTCTTGAATCTAAGGTTCTTAGAATGTCTAGACTGATTGTTTACATGAGCATTAACACTTAAATATTTTTATATTTACCTTTCTGCTATATGCCTAAAATCGTACTTTCTTTTAACTCTCATTTAGCTGTGTTATGCTAATTGGGTATCTTTCACCTAGATGTTTAGTTTTATCAGTAGGAATGTGACAGTTTTAGCTAAGAAGTCATTTTCTAGGGGGTCAGGCTGCACATTGCAAAGGACATGCTTTTTCAACACGTTCATAACAGTTGGCCCTTCATATCCATGGATTCAACCATCCATGGCTTAAAATACGTATTTTTTTAAAAAAAGCAAACCTTGATCTTGCCATTTTATAAAAAGGACACCATTTTACTACTCCATTGCATAGAGCAAGACTCCATGGATTTTGGTATCCAGCAGGATGATGAGGACTGGAATCAAACCTCAGAGGATACCAAAGGCCCACTGTATCATAGTAAGATAGGGATCTGCAGGAAGCTTTGCTCAGCAAGGACACACATAGTGCTGGTGCCTGCTTGGTTCTGCTTCCAGAAGACATAAAACCATGGATTCTCTCTTTGCTTTGTTGAGAGAGAATAAACCAAAGAGGAAGGTGCACTTGCATTTGGCCAGCTGTAGCTTTTTAGCTTTGTGGGTCCCCCCCCCACTTGAAATAGAATAGTTGGCCCAGAGCACTTGTTCACAGCCAATAAGCTAGGATCCCTGCAAAACATCTTCTTTCTTCTTGTGAAGCAAGTGGAGCCAACCTAATGCACATTGCCATTGTGCTGATTGTCATACTGCTGCTTCAGTTTGATATGTGCCAAGATATTAGGTCCAAAATACACTGTAGAAATAATCCAGTTTGAGACCGCTTTAATTGCCTGGTTAAGTGCTAGGGAATCCTGGGAACTCTAGTTTATTGCGGCGCCAGCTCTCTGATAGAGAAGGCTAAATGTCTCACAAAGCTACAGTTCCCAGAATTTCCAAGCATTGAGCTAGGGCAGTTAAAGCAGTCTTAAACTGGATGATTTCTGCAGTATGTTTTGGACCTTAATTAATGAAAGAACCACTAAAGATAGAGTTTGGTAAAATCTTGTTGAAAAATAAAAGTGTAACAATTGGCTGGTGTAAACATTTAACCCTGCATTCAAAACAAGCTGATTTTTGGTGCCTGTAGAATAATTCTAGAGAACATAATACATACACAGCTATTAGACAGGTATAAAATCTTCTGCATATCTATTCAGAAGTAAATTTCATTGAATTAATGGGGGGCTTGCTCTAAACTCAGTTTGCATAGATTTGTATGCTCATTTTCCTAAAAGGAACCCCATTGAATATGTGGAACATAAAGTACTAGCATCTAAGTTGTAGTAAGCCTATCATTTTGAAGCATCTTAATGCTGCTGCTGTTGTTGTTTTTGTTTCTGTTGTTGTTGTGTGTGCTTTCAAGTTGTTTCAAACTTACGGTGAACCTATCATGGGTTTTCTTGGCAAGATTCATTTGGAGGAGGTTTGCCATTGCCTTCTGCTGAGGCTGAGAGCATGTGACTTGCCCAAGATTACCCAGTGGGTTTCATGGTCGAGCTGGGAATCGAAACCTGATCTCAAGAGCCATAGTCCAACACTCAAATGAACTACACCATACTGACTTACATTAAAAAAAAAGCCTAAATCCAGTGTCACACTGGCACTGTAGAACCCAAATGGCTGAACATTTATTCCCTTCCTTCCCCACTGCATCTCTTAGCACTGATAAAAAATTTGCGGGGGGGGGGGCGTTTCCAGTCCTTCGGAGCAGTTTTTCAGAATGCATGGGGGGCTCTATTGCCTCCCCAAACATCTGCCTTTGGGCAGAAATGAGCTGTGGTGTTCACCTGCGTCCCTTCAAAATACTGAAGAAATTGTGTGAAAGTGATGCAGCTCAGTGGGAGGAGAAAAGAAAGGCACCAGATTTTAAAATACATTTTTAGTTTTAAATTGTAAAAAAAGAAATTACAATTTTAACGTTTCTTTAAAAACATTACGTCTTGTCAAATTTTCAATTTCACCACATAACACTATGAACATATAAATATGTACATTTAAGCTGTGCATGTGATACTGCAATTTAAAGGTATAATTTTAATATTGCTGATTGTTTATGTCACAACTATTGCCCTTATATTCAGTGATATATGGGAATTACAATTTATGTGTGTAACATTAGTACAGAAAACATTAGTCAGGATTCTGTATGGTATGATGTGGTATGGGAGGAGGTCATTGGGAGTGACACCAGGAGTTTACTGCATTGGATGATGGCAGCCCTAGTGACTCCACTGTGCAAACGTACTCTAAGCATTACAGAAAGGCTTTGTTTTGTTATTTGTAATTTCAACCAATACAAGAGGCAAGGGTCTCAGAGATAAAAATTCACTCCAAGCAAGACTCATAATAAATAAATAAACATGCCTCAGACAAATGATAAAAATAATATAAACTGTTCCAACAATATTAATATCAATAGCCTATGTAGTTAACAAGTAAACCAGGGGAATATAACCCTGAAAAGCAGGCCTGAACATTATTTATTTCTAGTACAGTATACTCGTCCCTCCCCATTTGTGGCTTTGACTTTTGTGGATTCGATTATTCACGGATTTTATTAATATGTTCTCTCTAGGAATATCTAGGTCCTCCAGCACAGCTCTGTGGTCAACTTTAACCAAAAGTCATGTTGAAGGACCTAGAGATTTCTAGAGAAAACACTAGGCATTTGTACTCCTCCAAAGCAATTTTGTGGCCAATGTCTGGCAGATGTTGACCAAAGAGTTGCACTGGAGGACCTAGAGATTCTTATAGAGGTGTTCTCTCAGATAAAAACATAGTGCTTTTGTTTTTGGGGTTTTTCCACATTTACAGGGGTCCTGTGCTCCTAACCCCAGGGAATGTGGAGGGACAAGTGTATTTCTATATCGTCTTCCAGCCCACAAGGGCTCCAGAGGATGAATAGATAAAACCCAATTAAAACAATATAGGAATAAAACATTTTAAACATTAAAATGCTCTTCAAAACCTAAAAGCAGTTTTAAAAACAATCTTAGAATCCAGTTTTAAGCAGTTAAAACAGCAATTTCAAACACTGAATGCTGTGAGGAACAGCACTGCTTTGGATGCTCATTAGGAGTATAAAAGAGCCTAACTTATTTGGGTAGGGAGTTCCTCAGTTGAGGTGTTGCTACAATAAAAGCCCTGTTACATATACGCATCCTCCGGATCCATGTCTGAACTGGCTGGATTGGGCTTGATCCTGCCACAGGGGTTTTTGCCTTTGTTGTCTAAACTGGATGATGCCAGGCCGGGGGAAGCCAGGCCATTTGGCACATGCGGACAACCCCCTGAGCAAACTATTTGAAATGTTTCTTTGTTAATATAAATTGTCATGCAAAATCAGTCATTTGTATTAGAAATTTTGTGGGTGAAATATTATATATATATATTGAACCAGTAACCAGCTGTTTTGAATGCATCAAGTACATAGTATCTTAGATTCTTTTGTTAATTGAGTGTATTACAAAAGTATTTTTTTCAGATGAATCTTTAAATTCCTTATTATAGGACTAGTCTGCAAGGACAACTAACTAAAAGTAGATATCTGTTATATTAATATTTCAATTTTTTTCTCCAAGGCGTTCATGATGGTGTCTGTGGCCTTCAATTTCACTTTAGTCTTAACCAATCATTTTGATTACAAAATGGACTTTTTAAAAAAGTGCTCATTAAATTTCCTGGCTCAGAATAAAACTACAGAGTTAAACATATCCATCAATACAGTCAGCCTTCTGTATTCATGGATTCAGCCATCCACATCTTTAAAATATACAGTATATTTTTAATCCAAAAAATAAACTTTGATTTTGTCATTCCCTATAAAGAATACCATTTTACTATGCCACTATTTATAATGATACTTGAGTGCCCATGGATTTTGGTGTGGCGGGGGGTGGGGGACTAGAACCAAACCCCAGAGGATACTTTACAAAACAAATTGTTCAACTCTGTTTTTCTTTGTAAAAATGAATCAGAAATGTTATAAAAATATTTGAGGTAAGGTCACACTTTTTACATTGCACCAAAGGTCAGATGAGAACCCTGTGCCCAGCTAAATGATGCTTTGGTAGAACTTGCATCAGCCCTAGAAACCTTGACCCATTTCTAAAAATGACGTTGCAGTCAAGGCATATCTGGAGGTTTTGTGTTTCTCACTCCTTCGACGGGCTATTATGTAAGCCATATACAGTTGTCCCTCTACTTTTGCAGGAGTTGGGGTGGAAGACCAGTACAAAAGTGGAAAAACCATGAATAACTAAGGCCCCACCCACCTTCATCCCAGGCACAAACTACCAAATAATCACATTCACAAAAGTGAAAGCCACGAAAGCGGAGGGGCAACTGTAGTTTTAGTCAGGCAACCAAAGAGTGTGGGCATAACTTCTGTTTTGATTTTGTGCATTCTTACACATCGAGGAGTAGTGATTGTGAGTTCTCTTTCAAAGTTCCTGGCTAAGGTAGAATAGTAGCTCATAACCTGTAGTCATAGTTAAGAAAAACTGATATGTACTGTCATCCCAGAATAATTTCTATTTGCCTTTCTGTATTTTCAAACAAAATGCTATTAGAATTCTTTCCAACTCATGGCACATAATAGTTCTATAGTAAATTTTGCGTGTGTTACTTTCAAAAGATAGGAGGCAAATTAGCAATGAAGTAATTATGAATTTATCAGTTAACTAAGCTGCAGAGTACTGAGAGTCAGACTGGAGTCCCAATTTGGAGCCTGGATGTGTAAAGCAGTATAGGAAATGTGTCCAGATTGAAACATCTAATCTTACATGATTTTTATGTTTATGAAAATAAACCCAGGAGGCTCATGTACAGAGTATGCACACAGAGAGAGAGAGCACGCAGTCCTAAGCAGGGTTGGGTTCTGGAGTAGTAAAGTGTCTGATCCTCTTATCACTTTCAAATTTTTGCTAGCTCACTCTTGCACTGCACTATTGTTGATAAGATTTACACCCATGGCACTTTCTGGGAGCCTTTTTTGGAGTACATATAGTCTACCACCATGACACGCTTTACAAACCCCAAAAGGACACCCTCTGCCCTATTCTGGACACCTTTCAAGGGAAACAGTATTGTTCCTATACTTAGAATATACAGCGCACCCGCTCCATACGCAGGCGTGCCATACGCTGCTTCCAATTTACGCAGAAGCTGTGCTGTAATACATTCAGTGGCGCGCACAGCTGCTGGCATGTCGCACCACTGCATGCACAAGCCCCATTCATTATAATAGGGCTCCATCATAGGCGGAATTTGCCTTACGCCGGGGGGGGGGGTCCAGAATGGATCCCCCTCATAAGGCAAAGTTCCACTGTACTGTATTTGAATCTTTTAAAAGTGCATCCTACAGATTTTCAGGACAGATACATAAAGCTCTGCTGTGTTACTCAAACAGGCTTGTATTGCAAAATGTGGGCCTCTGTCTTACTTAGTTTGGAAAACACTTGTTTACTTTTTTGTGTGTAATGTTTTGGTAAGTTTTGTTTGTTTGCTGGTAACATTCTGATGTTTCTGAATGCAGTGCAACATGATGCATGAGGCCCATGCCTCCTTCTCAGTAACTCATTGTATGATGTGGTCATGGTAGCCATTTTTAATAGACCTACTGAAAAGAGAATGCTTTGCAGGAGTTTCACTGCTAAACATACATACTCATGTTCAAATGCTTGCCTGGCTTTTATGTAAATACAGCTGCCTGATCTGCTGTAGGCCCAGATATATTTGTGGACTACATTTATGGGCAATTTAATTATTCCCCCCCCCCCAATGTTTATACTGTGATTGGTTGGATAGCCATATTTTTTTTTAAAAAAAAAGGCCTTTGGAAATAATGTAATGTGATTACTGGTTTTATGTATAAAATAAATGGAATAGAAGTAGTGGCTGTTACTCTTATGCATGTTAAACCCATCTCTGGGACTGTGGAACTATCCTAAATGGCTTAGCTGTACACTGTTGTAATAATGCCACTGTAAGCTTGTGATAAAAACAATATTCGGTGTTTGCATGTCTTGCATTCAGTATAAATTTAAGAGGTTAAACATACCGTAAGTCTAGAAATTATGTAAATGTATTCTGAAGTTCTTTGTTGCTTTCCCAGAGTCTCCTACTAGGCAAGTTAGTGATTTGAAATCAATTTGTAGCAACTTTTAGATTTATGATTAATGTTACAAATGAATTGATGCTTCTTCTTGTCAGTCTGAAGATCTAATTGGGGGCTAGAATTATGAGGGAATGAGAAAAAATACTGTCAGTTGAAGAATAGCAGCGCAGATTAGATAAACTTTCTCTTCCCAAATTATGCAACCAGTTACTTCATATTTCAAATCCAGATCATACTTTTATGCTGTAGAAATGAATATAGCAATATTATGATTACATTTATGCTGATGGCTTCAAGCAGTTTACAGTCTGAGGGAGCGGATCGAATGACTTATGAATTTATGTTATTGACAACATTCACAAGTCATGGAATGGTTTTGAGTGAGATAATCATAAGAAAACTCAATGCATATGTCACCTTCTGAAATCGATCATAAAATATATGGCTTGATTACAGTATCATGACAAACCTTGGTTGCCTGCAGGCTGCAGCCCTAGTTGGAAACCAAAGTGGTGTTTGTGGTTTGAAACACTGTAGCACAGCTTAGTGACAGTCTGTAGTGTGTTGCCCTTCTGCCCTACCAGAGACCTATTTGCTACTACTTTCCTCAATATTTGACCAAGTGACATCTGCTGCTGTGTTACTGATTAACTACACCTAGTGAATGGGGTAGCTGAGAACCCCAGTCATGCCTCCAGGCAGTACCCAGATTTCTGGATAAATGGTTCATTCTTTTCAGGATACTATCTCCATACACTGCTGCGTTTTTCTTTTTTCTGTTCACTTGCTTTTCACTTGAAGTGTCAAAGTTCTGTTAATTCCAGCCTGCTTTGATAACTTACTTCTAAGTAAACATGAGATTGGGCTGTAATAACTATCCAGAAGCAAGTGATGGTAATTATTGAAAAAATAATGCTTCTTCATGAAATGGAAAGTGAATGTTGGTGCTGTTTACTGGATATCCATAAATACTAATGTTCATAATTTTTTTCTGTATTTATTTTTTAATTTAATGGAATGCCACAATCCCACAATTATTAAGAATAAAAATAAATACAGATCAGAATTCTGTATTTCCGCCCTAATCACGAAGAGCGGGTTAGAACAGGAAAGGGGGAAGGCTGGGATAGGAGCAGCGCCAGGGCGATTTGGAAAAGCTCTTATGATAATTACTGTCCCCAGCCTTTACCCTAAACTAACATGATTAGGGCACCTTATGAGCCTAGTTTGATGAAGTCCTTAGTTTGCCAAGTCGTTTATGACTTATAACAACCCAATTACAGTTTTCTTGGTTAGATTTTTTCAGTGGTGGTTTGCCTTTCTCCTTCTCAGGGGCTTGGAGAGCGTGACATGCATGAGATCATCAAGTAGATTTCCATGGTTGAACAGGGATTTGAACCCTGCTCTCCCAGTGTCCTAGTCCAACACTCAAACCACTAGCCTGTACTAGGCTGGCTCAATAATTACTAAAAATTACATTAAAGCCCAAAAATTAATTGAATAAAGTTGTTTGAATAAAGTTTAAAGTATTTCATTCTGTCAACAGAACAGGTTGCTTTACCATGACTTACCAGCCAATTTCTTATTTTAGTCATGATTATGAGATTGTTATTGGTCATATCTATGTTACCTTTTCTAGGCAAAGATTCTGTGCAACCACCAGGATTTCTCTTCCCCAAACCACTATTGCATATCTGTATAGTAGGGAGCATTTGTGACTTTTTATTTGTTTTCCTGTGTTTAACTTTCACCTACTTTTACCTGGAAGTGTCCAATAAATCCTTAACCTAATTAATTTGGAATTACAAAAGCCAAGACAGTTCCATTTGAAGAGTCATTCACGCTTTGCTTCTGACTAAAATGATGTCACTTAAACTAACTTGTGATACTAATATTGGCTACATTACTCTCAAGCACATAAAGAAAAGAATGCAAAATAGAAATGTACAGCTAAAAGACCATTAATTATGTATAAATAACAATAGAAGAGAAACTGGCTCCTTAATACTTGGGAGAAAGAGCACAGACCTTTTCAGTACATAGCAAAGATTCTGCCTAAATTAGATTGTCTTCTTGGATTCTTGTTAAACTGAAGTGTTTATGCTTCCATGCTATTCTTACAAGTCACTAATATTCTCAATAAATTAAAAGTGCAATAGAATAATTAAAGCTATACTGTATATGGAAATGTTTACCCTGGAACGTCAGTAGATCTTTAAAATTTTGGGATTCAATACAGGAATGGAACTGAACTGTGTGTTTATGCCATTTTGTCAAAAGAATATATCTGTGCCTTTTTTATTGTAGAGCTACCATGCCTTTAGTTATAAATAACAGCTCATAGGTTTTCCATCAGCCTTGTCCTATTTTGAAGTGGTTATTTATGGAACACAAAAAGGTGAAACTTTTATTTCATTTTTACAGTTATATGGGAATTGGGCTCTCTGCTCAAGGTGTGAACATGAACAGATTACCAGGTATGATGTCCAGAAATTATTTCGGTTTTCCAGTCATCTGTTTGTTGTAGTGAGCTGTTAAACAGTTCATCTTCTATTTACCTAAATTTCTTCCAACTAAAAACAGTTTTAGTGAAAACAATCATTGTAACATAATATAATCTGGGACAGAGAGAAGAAAGAGAGCACTGGGGTTTACATGTTGTATATTCAGACCTTAGACAGCTCCTCACATCACATCAGAAGCTGTTCAAAATCTTAGGCCTCTTTGTCAAGGGTGGGCTGCACTGTGAAATGTTGTAGGGACACTGTAAGCATGATGGATGGCAGCTAAAATTCATCTGTACTCATAGAAATAAGATAAGAAAAAGAATATATACCTTTGTGCCCAAGGCAGTGCTGTTATACTTGCTTCTTATACAAACTTCCGGTAAAATGAAGCACACACAATTTAGTGCAACAGATTTGGGAAAACTGTGCTCTGGAATAGTGCAACACAAAGTGGTGGTCCATGGATTGGTGCTGGTTTACAAGCTGTTAGCTGCTGGCCCCTGGCAAATTCCAGGTAAGAGAGAAGCAGTTGTAGCTAAATGAACACTGGGGGAAAATTGCTAGTCTCTCATATCAGATAGGTTGAGGATATCCATTAGATTGAAAGGTTGATATAATACATTTTTTAAAAGTGGTAATCCAGGATACAAATACTCCATCAGCTACTTATCTGTCCTGTTTTGCACTACCAATTTGAAGTCTTGATGCCCTTTCAGAAATAATTTTAGTGAAATTATTATCAAGGCTTTTATACTCAGTATGCTAGCTATATTACTGTATCCCCAACAAAAGCAATGTTTAGTAAGACCTGAAACTAGTTTTAAAAATTTAGTGGGGAAGTCACCACTGATTTCTAGTTCTAAATTTAATAAATATGCCAATTAGTGTTATATGCTGTTATAGGTATAACATGTTCTTTAAAAAGTAAAGTAAGTTTGCACTTGTATTACATCTCAGTTTTTCAGATGACTCAGTTCTTTCCCATATAAATAAATCCCTGCAGCCGATAAAGCTGGAGTGGTTTTGCTTTTTTGTTTTTGCATGGCTTCAGGATTTCCTAAAATCTTGCAAATGAAGTAGTTTTTCCAAGTTCATGTCAATGTGTTCAACGTGACTTAGAATATCCGTGCTGAAATGAATGGAACATTAATTAAAGTCCAGTTATTTTAATAGCTCTACTCTAAGCATGTCTGAACTTCAATCCAGTTCATCCTCTGTTCTGAGCCTTGTGGTAAATACTAAACATAATGTTTTTGCTTTTAGGTTGGGATAAACATTCATATGGTTACCATGGAGATGATGGACACTCATTTTGTTCTTCTGGAACTGGACAGCCATATGGCCCAACCTTTACAACTGGTGATGTCATTGGTTGCTGTGTAAATCTTATCAACAATACCTGCTTCTACACAAAGAATGGACATAGTTTGGGTATGAAGAAGTGGCGGTGGTGGTGATTTTACTTTGAATGCATGTAATAAAACT
Organism: Sceloporus undulatus; assembly: GCF_019175285.1. Lineage (NCBI taxonomy): Eukaryota > Metazoa > Chordata > Lepidosauria > Squamata > Phrynosomatidae > Sceloporus > Sceloporus undulatus. The sequence goes on from NC_056525.1 coordinate 173,918,187, forward strand.
GTGATAATAGTATTTACAAATTTGACATAGTAAGAATTATGCACGCACAGCATCCACCTACAGTTCAAAGTTTCAGAAGCAAAGTTATATCTGCATTACCATTATGGGTGCAGCTGTGCATTTTCAGCTGATTCTTATCTTTCTTCCCTTGCTGAAAAAGTTGAAAGAACCCCTTCATTTGTGCATTTGGTTGCATATTTGGTTACTGCAACATTGTCATTCAGCAGAAGAGTTGCAATCAATGAGTAATTCAGCATGTAGAAACCAGTCCCGCTGTAGGATCTCAGTCTTCTTTTTTTAATGTTAAAAGTAAAAGTATTACATTGTATCAGATGAATGCTTTGTTTCTTCCAGTAGTGCTTTTGTTAGTACTTTTTGAAGTCTTTGATCAAATAACAAAAAAGTGGGATTATACATTCATAAATTAGTTTCATGTACTTAAGCTAAATGATTTGTTTTTGAGACGGTTCACTGTCTTATTCTGTTTGGTTCAGTGTATAATTTCAATTGTTATATTTTAGTAAGAACAGTGAATCAAACTAAACATTTTGATTTAAGAAACAACTTACCACTAGTTATTTCCTGTTCTGGTGAGACTTGGGCTGCTTCCATGTGAGTACAAGGGCACTAACATAGGATCTGTATTTAATGTTTTTAAACATATTTAAACAATTATAAATATAAAAATTTATCTAATGTCTCTTGATTACAGGTATTGCTTTCACAGATTTGCCGGTAAGATGAAAGATTTTCAATGTTTTCAATTCCTATGTTTAAAACCCTTTCCACCTTCATGTATATTTATTTTTAGATCATTTATTTTAATTGTTGTAGCAAATTAGTAATTTTTAAATTAGTCCATTACTTAATAGAAACATTGCTTTTGTTCCAAGTGAGATGTTAAAGGTTTTAAAGAAACTTTTAATTTTGGTAGAAATATTGGGAAGGCACTGTAAAAGCTGTCTCCTATTTGGTATGTTAGCAATAAGTAAGTGTTTGTCTTTCAGGCTTCAGAAAATATTTTGGTTATGTATTAGGGTGATATACAGTATAAGAGCTGCAACCTTAGTGGCACAGGACATATTTTGCATGCAAAAGGTTCCAGATTCAATTCTTGGCATCTCTAGTTTGAAAAAAAGGCACAAATGATAGGAGAAACGTCTGCCGTGAGACTATGGAGAGACGTTGCTTGTTAAATTTAGACCTACTAATGTGTTAACACTCTTAGTCAATATAGACAGTGCTGAGAAATATGGGCCAGTGGTCTCACTTGGCATAAGACAGTTTCTTTTGTTCCTATGATGTTCTGCCACTATCTTTGAAAAGCTATCTTTGAAGCTATCACAAGCTGTCTTTGAAAAGCTATCAAAGTCTACCAGAATATCACCCTGTAATATTTGTGTTTTTGTGGTCAACATCACAACAGAAATCAGAACAATCTCATAGTATTTGGGGAATACTGATATTTAAGCAACTGCCTGGGCGTGGCAACGATCTGCTCCAAAAAGGAGCTGTGAAAACGCAGCTCCTTTCCGCACCGCTGCCAAGGCACCATTAGCACCCTGGAGCGGAGCGGTGACATCTCTTGTGTGCCATACCATTTGAACACGGCACACAAGGCACATCATTGGCGCATGCGCGCCCAAAATGGCACCGAGAGAATGCAGAGCGTGAGCCCTAATTTCAGCCCCTGGCCGCTGCAAAATGGTGGTCTGTACCAGGCCTATGTCTGTTACTTTGTTCTTTTGCTATAAAATAGTAACATTGATCATACATTATTTTACCACTGTTAGGTCTGCTATAGATAGGGTAGCCAAAACAGTGTTTTGCTGTCTTAGTTTAAGGCCCTCAGATAGTCCTGGAATCATAATTATCTGTCTGACTATGTATATTTTCTGTGTGGCTGCGTATTTACTTAAAGCAGATTTTTCTGCCAGTTGGGTTTTCACAGGTTTTGTTGCTTTTACCAGTCAGTAAAAATAACACAATAGTTTAATGCTGATGTAAAATAAATATGCTTGAATTTTGAGAGATAAAAGTATGCATTGCAATACTCTCTTGCAGCCAAACCTGTATCCTACAGTTGGACTTCAAACACCAGGAGAAGTGGTGGATGCTAATTTTGGGCAGCATCCATTTGTGTTTGATATTGAAGACTATATGCGAGAATGGCGAACAAAAATTCAAGCTCAGATTGATAGATTCCCAATAGGAGACCGGGAAGGGGAATGGCAGACAATGATTCAAAAGTAAGGCTTTGAATATTGTAATGCGTGATTAAATTACTCATTTTTGAGAGCCTTGAGACTTATCTGTTCAAGCTTACAAATCCTGTTCTTCACACCTCTATCTGTATGCTTTTGTGTGAGTGGAAGTAGTGCCTGAGAAAGATGGTTAGGCACAGTTGTATCAGGTAATTAAATTTAGTTGATGAATTGAGAACAAAACCCCTGGCTTATATTACCAAACTCAGGCATTAAAATGGGCATCCATTGCATCTAATTTTAAAGATCCAAATTAGTGCATTCCGCTTCAATATTTTAACATTTGAATTAGGTAATGTGGTAAATTGGTGCTAGCTTTTTAAGTATTTGGGTGTAATCCAACACTGTAGAACAGTAGAAGGTAGCAGAAGTTGAGTGTATGTGTATATCCACCTTCACACTGCCTGTTGACTATCACCCAGCTTCACTGGCTTCAGTAGCACGCCTCTATTTGTGGGGAGAGTCCCAACAGGTAGAGGTGAAATGGTAGTGGTACATGGAGAGCCTTCCTGCTGCCTCATTAATCTGTGTTTGGCTCCCATGAGGATGGGATTGCAGCTGCCAATGGCCTATTTCCCAACATCAGCCTTTGTCTTCCTTAGGCAGAATTGATTTTTGGCTTCTTGTGGGCTATATATATTTGTTGTTCTGTGCCTTCAAGTAGTTTCCAATTTATGGCAATCCTAAGGCGAACCACAAGATTTTCTGGGGCCGAAAATGTGTGACTCGCCCAAGGTCACTCAGTAGGTTTCCAAGGCTGAGCAGGGAATCAAATCCTGACTTCCAGAGTCACAGTCCAATGCTCAAACTATCACACCATGCTAGCTCTTGAACTATATATGCTGTAGTATATATAGGGTTCAGTACTATCTGCAGTTTCAGGCATCCATGGGAGGAGGGGCTTGGAATGTTTTCCCCATGGATAGAGGGAGGGTCTTACTGTACTATTAATGCATGCTAGATTATGCAAGTTAAGCAGCAAGACCCTTTGTCAGTATCTTTTTTTGCTATATTAGTAATCATGTTGCCATGGAAACTTCAAAATAAAGATAGGATAGTTCAGAGTATTGTGGATTTTAATCTCTTATGTTGATTCTAAAACCTTGTCTGTGTGCTTATAATTAGAAAGCTGAACAAATTATTTTTCCTCTTTATTCTGTAGCTGGTACACATCAGTTCTGTCTTGCCTTTTGCTTCAGTCCAAAAAAGAGATCACCCTGTATCTTTTTTCTTGTAAATACTAACTAGGCTATGTCATCTACCTACCAATTGTTGCTTTGGAATCAAAGCCACTTGTCAGTGAAAGTTATGCATCTGCACCAAGGCCATAATGGCAGGTTTTGATAAAGTGAGTGACAAGAAAGCAAAGATTGCTCAACCATTCTAGGTTTAGGTGAAGAATTGCTTTTAGTTGCAAAATTAGAGGATTTCCTAGGTAGGCACATTGCTACATGTATATGGAACCTTGTTGCTGCTTTATATGCTTCATCTCATTTTTCACTAAATATTTGATATGGCAATAGGGCTAAATCACTCTTCTCTTTCTGGGACAACTACAGTAGTTGATCTTTTCTAGGATTTTTCTCAAATTAAATTTACCTAGGCCTTTAATCAAGGATTTTTATTTATTTATTTATTAATTGCTGGGAAACTGCCTCCATGCTATATTTTTACTTGTATGTGTTTTGACATCTTTTTACAGGATGGTTTCTTCTTACTTGGTACATCATGGATATTGTGCAACGGCAGAGGCCTTTGCCAGATCTACTGATCAGACTGTCCTAGAAGAATTAGCTTCCATTAAAAATAGACAAAGTAAGTGAGAACAGTGCTGAATACCAAAAGATTTTACAAATGCAAAAATGCTTCCCATGAATCTCAGCCATGGAGTTTTATTGCTCACTGTTTTGCAAATCTGAACAATCAGCTGTTGCATGATGAATTTGTTTTACTTCAGATGGTCTACAATGGCAGAGAAAAATACTTTTCTCAGTGGGTTGGTCTTCTAATACAGTACGTATTAACTGATCATTTAATTTACTGAAAGTAGATGAATGTACAGTGGGCCCTTCACTTTTGTGGGGGATCTGTTGTGGACCCCTCACCTGTGTAAGCGAAAAACACATGTTTGAGCCCCATTGAAAACAATGGGATGTGTGCATGTGGCACGGAACGGCTTTTTCCCTCAAGCTGAAAGCTGCGTATGGTGTGGGTGCCCGGTATATATTTATCTGTTGAAAGGTTTAATGCATTATATGAAAATTACAGTATCAATGCACTTTTGAGACACTGAGAGATGTATAACTTGTAATTTACTCAATGAAAACTGTTGTGCTAAGATGTCATTTTTAATATTTTATTTTACATTCATTCTTAATATATTAGTGCAACTGATTTTTAATTTATAATGTTTGGGCAGGGGGAGAAAAGCTGATAGACTACTGAGGCATGATATTGGACCTTTTCCATTATTGTAATGTGAGGCTATGCATTTTCATCTAGGCATTTTGTTGTTGTTGCTGTTGCTGCTTTGCTTCCCCCCTCCCTTCATCTGTGGCTTTAGTGAAGAATTTAAGTTAGTATTGTGATGTCTGCTGTACCTCAGTTTTTGAGAAGGCCTGCCCTGGCAATATAGTACCATTAAAATATGTGTGTATGTGTGAAGTTGAAAAGAATTTGAAATCCATCACTATCCTTAGGATTTTAAAGGATTCTGTTGGAGCCCAATAGCAAATGGCTGCTGTAAAAAAAAAGGTGTGTGAGAAGGTTAACTCTTTCACATAAATCACTAGAGCTTAGAATTGTTAAGATGTTGAAGTATACACCAATATATATAGAGCTCCAACTGTTAAATTTTTTTCTTTTTTTGAACAGGAATTCAGAAACTGGTTTTAGCAGGAAGAATGGGAGAAGCCATTGAAACAACACAACAACTGTATCCAAGTCTATTAGAAAGAAATCCTAATCTTCTATTTGCTTTGAAGTGAGTCATCAAGTAAAGTGTATCTGTGTATTGTGCTTTCAAGCTCCCATACTAACCAGTGGTTTAACTGACTTATCTGGGTGTAGGAATTGGGATATGCTTTCACAGTATGCAAAACATGGTTTGAAATATTATCTTATGTTCCACATTCTTGAGAACCATTTTATATAAGAACAGATTCCCAATTTTGATTGTTCTGTAGAAAAGCTTTAGAAAGTGAAAATAGTGTTTTGTGCCTTTGAATTTGTCAGTAACTTCATGTATCCTGATCTTGACCTTTACATTGCATGGCTACTGCCCACCAGCACAACTTTGGTTTTGTATATTTTAAGTTCTAATTGGAAAATGAAAGTAGGTCATAAAGAGATCTGTTGTTTATTTATCTCATTCTAAGTTAGGCTGAGAAGAGTGATCATGTAGCACTTTAAAAAGAAAAGAAATAGTGCACTTGTGGTTGCTGGGAATGAGGTCCAGAAATTACCCCTTCTCCTACAACTCTCAAACTATTTTCCTGTGTTTCTCAATATGTTAAGATATGCACACATATTCACAAATGTTCATGTAATCATTTTAAAAAGAAGGGGAAAGGGAATAGTGCAAGGAAACTTTCTCCTACTGAACAATATTGGGGGGGGGGGCGAAATCTCAGCTTTATAAAAAAAATCAATGATATCTCTACTATATTCAGGAATGTTGTATGTTCTGTTTGCTACTTTTTTTATTTCCTTAAGGAATGAAAATGACATGCTCAGAACCTTTCCCCAATATTTAGGCTATAGTTGATGTCTACTTACCTAGGTGTTAGCCACATGTAGCTTAGTGGAGTTTACTTCTGGGCAGACATATAAAGGATTGTATTGCTACCAGATTTCCCTACTGCATTGCCTTATTTGGGATATGAGGAAACAGCTGCAGTTAGGAACTCAGGAAAGGTTTTCTTGCTTCTGCAGCATGGCACTTTCTTTCTCTCTCTATTGTCTTTTCCACCTCCTCTTTTTGGTGCAGTTAACAGGTGGTTTGATTGTACACAGAGTGGGAATAAGGTGATCTCTTTCTGCAGTAGTGGTTATATATGTCACTGATGTTCATTTATGTAATAAACTGCAGCAAAACTACAACCATACAAATATTTAATAATACAGATAGTGCAATTAGATTTTTGAAATGTATTATCTTAGATATATAAAGTGATTCTTCTCTTATGTTTCCTAGGGTACGCCAATTCATAGAAATGGTCAATGGTACAGACAGTGAAGTGCGATGTCTAGGAGGTCACAGTCCAAAATCTCAAGATAGTTATCCTGTTAGTCCTCGATCATTCAGTAGTCCCAGTATGAGCCCCAGTCATGGAATGAATATTCACAGTCTAGCAACAAGCAAAGGAAGTAGCACGCATTGTTCTGGTGAGTTTAAGGCAGCTGCAGAAGGTTGCACTCAGAAATATTTCATTTCTAAATTCTGTCCATTAATTAGCATATGAATAATGTGTGTTGTGGTTAGTGTTCTACAATGCTGAATGGGTGGTTCTTCCTGTTGAAAATAACAATTTAGGAGCTTATCTGTTCCTATGTACCTCCTTTTATTATCCACAGTGAGGACAGTCATGTGAGTATTACCTCTGGTATGGTCCTATTTAACCTAAGATAGAAATATGGAATGTGGCGTGTGTGATTCTCACATTCTGTGACAGCATTAGTTTTCAACAGAAATTGATTACTTGAAGAGTTTTCACCTTCTCAGACCTTTTCAATAAAAGTGATGGGGAGTAAGTGGAACTTATATTACATTAACACCTGTTAACTGGTACTACTCCTCTCAGTTTGTTTGAGAAATCAATAAAAATCAGAGAAGAATCTTCTCCTCAGCCAAGGGCTGTGCTCTCAGCATCACTTTCTAACAGGCAGAAGAAGGGACCAATTGTTTTTCATCCTGCATCAGTTCATCTACTGCTGTGGCCACTGCAGAGTGGAGAGTGTGCTTCTGCTTTGTGAGGGAGGGATGGCTATAGGAAGAGAGAGCTGCTTCTAGTTGCACCTGCCCATCAGGTAATAATAATAATCCTAAAATTTATATATATTTTCCCACCTCTCCCAGGTGGATCGAGGCAGGATTACAGCCCAACAGTAAAAATAAAATACAAAAATAAAACATATAATTTCAAACATTAAAACAGTTAAAAACAGTACCCTGAGACGAACTGGATGCTTTGAGGTTAGCTTGCCCTTTACAATGCTTTGTACAAACAAGTTGTATGGAAGTATATATTAAGTGTAGGCTAGTGTAGCAGAGTTACTTTAAATACTATTCTGATTGTTTAAATTTTTACTTGCTTGGTTTTAGGTTTTGAAAGTAGTTGCAGTAATGGAGTGATATCAAACAAAGTACATCAGTCCTACTGTCACAGTAAACATCAGTCTACCAGTCTGAATGTACCAGAACTCAATAATATAAATGTAACACGATCACAGCAGGTTAATAGCTATTCCAGGTGAGTACATTAAATAACACATGATGCTACTGTTTTTCATGAAGTACTTTTAGTTTGCCCATTAGATAACCTAGTATTGTGCTGATTATTTTTGGGGGGAGGGTAAGGGCAGTTTATAAAAGTCTGTTATGATTGTTTCCTACCTTTAACCTAAGAAATACTAGAAGCTGATAAACGATCAATCATATTTAAGCACATTGCAAAGAAAATCTGACAATGAGCTATTTGCAAAAGTAGCCAAGAACAACAGAGAAAGCTGTTTCTATTTTCTGTGCCTTGGAGGAAGTAGACTCAAGTCTGTGAAAGTTCATGCTACCAACCTCTGCCTTACAATTACCATAGTCTCAAAGGTGCTACAAGATCCCTTCGCATTCTGCTTTCTATAACATTGTTTCACACTATTGTGAGCAGCCTTTTAAAATGAATTTTTAAAAATGGGCACATAGAAATAAGAGCCTTAAAAGGGCCATTTTAGCATTTGAAGTGGCTTGGAATCTGACACAGGACAACTGTCGGGATGTTCAGCCTTATAGCAACAGTGAGCCCTGAATGACATTGCCATACTAATGTCTCCCTGCCAATAGTGGCAACCAGAAGGGACTCAGGCGGTGGCAGTTGGGCAGCACTGTTTATATTCAGGAGAGTGTATGTAAGGTAGTAGTGCCTGCCAGTTAAGTGTGAAGAGCTTAATTCAGTACTGTGGGCTGAACACCACTGGTAACCCTTAATGAGCACTCAGTGAACACTGGGAGTGGGTAATGAGTGAAATCTGTCCATGCCCACCCTCAAATCTGAAGCCAGCACTGTTTATATATCTTTACACTTTCATTTATCCAATGCTGCATAATTTTCTCAGTTATAATGTTATTAACACCACCATGAGACCTGAGAGAGCCAACAGAAGATGGGACTTTTCCCCAGGATGAGCTGTTTCAGTGTAAACTGTATCATCTGCCAATTGATCAGGATTCTTTCTTGAACCTTAAATCAGATTTTAGGTTATAGATGCAGAATATCCATACACAGCATGGATGTGTATCAAAATGAACGTTTATATTCCTCCATAGTTGTGGAGCATGTGAAGGTGAAACTTTAAAAATGAGACCCAATTCCGAAGTCTTTATGCAGTTAATGATGCATTTTTCCTCTTCTCAGCAATGATGTAGACATGGAAACAGATCACTACTCCAATGGGGTTGCAGAGACGTCATCCAATGGCTTCCTAAATGGTAGTTCTAAACATGATCACGAAATGGAAGAATGTGACACAGAAATGGGTCTGCAGCAATATTTCTTCTATATTACTTATCACTTTTTATTTAATTTACTTGGAATTATGAAATGAAATTTAGAGCCACTCAGTTTTGCTTTCAGGAAGTTTACATTATTCTCAAATTCTTTATTTAAATTAAAATTCCAATTAAAATATTTTATGGAAGATCTTCCTATGTATCTGCCAAACATTTGAATAAGAACTGCTGTGTTCTCTGTATGTTTTCATTCTCTAGTTTGGCTGTAAAGTTCAATATACTAAGAAGACAGTTTAGAGTGGCCCTGTTTTTCTAGGACTCAAGGTGGTTTTGTGCTTAAAATGGCACTTTCTTGCCCAGCCATCATAAAACAATTTCATACTGAAATACCAGTTGAGGCTAGATGAGATGGGTCAATCAGATGTTGTGAAATGGCTTCTGTGTGATATGTTCTCTGCATCATAGCTGATAATGTGACCATTTTACACTGTGAATGCAACATCCTATTTTCTTGGCAGAGGCTTGTCTGAAACCAGTTTACATAAAAAGCTATGTTCTGCATTTTTCCAGTGCCACAGAATTATTGAACTATTTTTTCCCAGGCCTTTGAATCTTCAAAGTAACTAAACCCTTCCACACCCTCACAGTTATGTTCTTTTTTGTCTTTGGTATATAGAGTGGGTAATGCCTGTGACTAGTAATATTGTTCTTTTATGCATCATATCTATAAGGATTTTTGGAATTACTTAGTTTAAAAAAAACAGAATTTTCTTGGTAGCCCTTTATAAACAGAAGAGTACAATTTTTCTCTTAGCAAGTCTTCTCCCTAATTATTTATCTGCCTACCAGTACTGGATCAAGACTATTGATTAATAGTGGTTAGGAGGGAGTGAAAGATTGAGAATAGTGTATAGAAGGTGAACATTAATTGTTTAAAGAATAATGTGGTTTCTTCCTACAAATTTACAAAAATAACTTACTATGCTCAGGGTGTCTGAAGGAGAGTCCATGACAAGTGGAGCATCCCCTTATGCCAGCACATAAAGATAGGAGACTCAAATTCCAAATCCATTTTCAGACGTTTACTCTCAACTCCTCATCAGTTTTAATTTTCCTGCTTGGCCAGCTGGTTAGCTTTTCACATTCTCACTCTCTTCATCTTTCTAAAAACTAGTTAAAATCTGTTCAAATTCTTTCTCTAAAGAAAATATAATTAAGGCTGCAGAATTGGCAAAGAAAAAGAGAAAAATACAAGACAAGGATGGTGAAAGGGAGGACTCCCGCTTGCCTTCCAAAAAAAAAGAGAAGAAAGAAAGAAATGACAAACGGAGGAGTAAGTGATTTTTAAAATCTACCCCGAGACCACAGGTATGCTGGTCAGTGAGGGTGAAGAAAAGGTACAGAGCTCAGGAAAGGTTCAGTTAACCATTGAGAACTGAGGGGCTCGACAGATGGGCAGGAAGGGGCAGCGAGATGCCACTCCTTTCTGCCCCAGATTGTTGCCGGGCAACTGCACGCCGCAGCAATGATCCAATCCCTCTCAGGAGCAAAAAGAAGCTGCTAAAAGCAGCTTCCTGGAAGGCACGATTATGGCACTCATGCGCCATGATGACGCCCCTTCTACGGAGCGCCGTTTGGGTGCTCCAATGCCCGTGTGTCGTCATGGCATGCCTCATGTGGACGGGCGTGCACCAACATGGCGCATAGGCTGCGAAGGTAGGGTTGGGTGCATGTGGACACACAGCCCTATCCAGCCCTACTTTTCAGCCCCAGGCCAGCACAAAGTGCCGATCTGTTTAGGGCCTAAGTCTCTGAACACACAGCAGAAATGGTGCTAAAGAAAATATTTAATTCTTCTAGCAACACTGAGTTAGAACAGTGGCTTCACTAAGGGGATGAGGATCGCACCAGGTGATACCACTGCTCCTCAAACATCTGTATTTTTTCAGAAACAGGCAGTGGCATTTGTCTGTATTTCTTTATAATGCTGAAGAGATGGGGTGAGTGGGGTGAGGATTAGTGGGAGGAGAAAGGCGAGGCCCCAGGTAGTTTTTTTTCAATTTAACATTTCAGATTTCAAAATTTAATTTTTAATTTTTTTAAAAAAAATAAAAATTTAAAAATTTTCTTTAAAACATCATTTTTACCAAATTTTCACTTTAATCACATGAAACTATGTATATATAAATACATGTATTTTCTTCATATGATATTATAATTTAAAGATCATTTTAATTTTGCCGTTGTTGTTCTTGTTCTTGTTTATATTACAACTATTACCATTAGATTCAGTGAAATATGAGAATTACGATTTATGAGTAAATAAGTACAAAAAGCTTTACTAAGGATTCCTTATGGGTTTAGTATGGGAGGAGGTCAATGGGAGGTGTGAAACCAGGAGTGACAATAATTCCTTTTGAAGTGGAGGAAGGGGTTTTCATCTGCAGAGAGAATGTAGACTCCTTAGGTTACAATGGAATAAATCAAGATTCTAATTTAGGAGTCAAGGACAATAGCTTACAAGAGAGGAGCAGGTCACTCCAATAGGGTGGAAAAGCTCAGTTCTGACAGGAAGAAAATACTAGTGAAGAGTAGATGGCTTTTTAGTCATGTGTGGAAGTTAAGAGCAACAGACAAATAGATTCTCAAAGTGGTTTCAAAAGGCCACTTGCTTGTCATAAATTTCCATCTTGCTCTGTGCTAGAGATGTAAGGGAAAGGCTTTTTAAAGCTCGTTCTGAAACCTAAAATGAGGTCTACCATAGCACTAGGTGGAATAGAAAAAGAGTACAGCTTTTATGTTCTAGGTATATTGGATGACAGATCTATGCTCTGGCCAGAACCCTTTTGGGATGCTATGCTAGTGTAAGTGTGGTCTGTAAACCAACAGTCATTCTGCAAGTGCAAACCCAGCCTGCTCTCTCAGTGGGTGAGGAAGTATTCAGCACTTGTGCTCAACTGTATGATAAAAACATTAGTATATATTTACACTGCAAAAAAAGTGTATGGGATCTTGGTCTTCGCCTGCAACTCTGCCACAGTCATTGTTTCCTACACTATCAACTGCATGGCTGAAATTTACCTTACTGTATCTTCATTCAGTAGACTTAAACTAATTAAATCCATATAAACTTATTTTGAATAGAAGTGCTTATATACATAATCTGTTTCAGTTGAAAATTGTTCTGTGAGCCCAAAAATGCATTAGATTTGTCTCTTTTTGAGTACTGCTCTTCAGAATCACCTTAGCAGCTGCTGCTAAATTTTAAGAAAGTTTCAAAAACAGTTTATATTATACTGGCAGAGTATTAGTCCGTTATATATTAACATTTAGTCCCAGATGGTGGACCTTTCTGATTGCCAGAGTCTTAGAGTGCAGTCCTATATATGTTTGGAAATATAGTTGGCTCTTTTCTTACACTGGCTTGCCATATGCAGATTGGAGGATGAGCAGATGGCACCATCCCATTCTCCTCAATGGTGGTGTGTTCAAGTGGCTGTGCCACCATTGGAAACAACGGGACTTGAGATCCTGCAGATTTTGCTGGCCACAGGGATCTGTCTGTCAGGAACAGAATCCACATGGATATGAAGAGCTGACTGTATCTCCCTTTGTGTATCATGGGACTTGTTCCTAGGGAATGTGCACAGGACTATAGAATTATTTAAATGCTTCTGTCTAGAATGCTATTTAATTTGTACCTATGAGGCATTATATTAGATACTTGCTTCCAAAAGAGGCAAGATGGTCTTCTACTAGTAATAGTACATTTTGGCATTGGAACTCTTCAAAGAAAGCTTGCCTGGTCAAATCATTGGTTCTTTCAGGAAAAAAAATCATTTTGTTACATTTTTGCACTGTTCATTATTTTTAGTGTGTTTTGTGGTGTTATGATATAACTAAACAGGTGATACAATGGTAAATTTTATTGTATGCTGCTTTTTAGTTCTCAGAACTGAAAAGTGGTATATAAGTTGGATTTATAAATAAATCCACATTCCTCCTACTACCATTTTTCTCTTGACTAATTAAATGAATCATTCACAAGCCAACACAGTGTTCTTATTGCTCTAGTACACTAGTAAAGGTGCCTTGTTGTTCTTACAGAGGTTGATTCCAGTCAGTTGAGACGCCAACTGTGTGGAGGCAGCCAAGCAGCAATTGAAAGAATGATTCACTTTGGCAGAGAATTGCAAGCCATGAGTGAACAGCTAAGAAGAGAGTGTGGCAAAAACACAGCAAATAAGAAGATGCTCAAAGTAAGTTTAAATGCTCTGGCACTACAATATAAGTTTGTGATGATGTGATCAGTCTCACAGGAAACACTGGTAATGTGTTGCTTGGAGAAGAGATGGTTAAGGGATAATATGACAGCCCTGTTTAAATATGTGAAGGGATGCAATATTGAGGCTAGAGCAAGCTTCTTTTCTGCTGCTCCAGAGAATAGGACCCAGACCAATGGATTCAAACTAGAGGAAGAGATTCCACCTGAACATTAGGAAGAACTTCCTGACAGTAAGCGGTTCAGCAGTAGAACATGTTCCCTTGGAGAGTTATGGAGTCTCTTTCTTTGGAGGTTTTTAGGCTGGATGGCCATCTGTTGAGGTTGCTTTGATTCTGTGTTCCTGCATGATAGGTGGTCTCTTACAACTCTGTGACCCTATGACATATCTAGATTGTGAGGCAATGAAAATTAGTGATCAGTAATAATGTTGTGTTTGACAGTGATGGGATTCTTTTTCAAGTAATAGTCCAAATAAATATATTTTAATACTAATAGAATGTATGCCCAAAACGTTGGTTTAGCAAATCCTAACTTCAAGCCAAAGGGGAATAATGTGTTCATCAGGCCATGAGTGCCCCTTGAGAGGGTGCTTCCAGTGACCATTGCAAAAGCCCACACACATTCACATGTTTCAGACAAAATGCTGTTTTTGTACCAAAACCACCTTTAAGGATAAAAAAAATCTCTTTTGCAAGACCATTACATGTTCTGGAAAGCTCCCTCCACAAAACACCTTGAAAGAGGACAAAAAGTGACTAATTTTCACTTCTGGTTGCCCAGAATTACATCCTTATGTCCTGCAGACCTCCAGAAGAGCCAGGAATTAGGCAGTATGGCCCTCAGGAGCATGGCCATTCCTGGCCTAGGGCTGTCTGGCTACTTGTGGAGCCACTTGTTCCATATGAACTTGACTAGTGTCACAAGAGCATGAGTGATCTTTTGAAAATATTGCTGCTTGCAGAAACCCCCTTGTTGGCACGTGGGAAAGGACTTTGTTCTGTATGATTCCTAAACTTGGAATGCACACTTGAGTTACAGTTCATTCCCGTTTTTGTTCAAGAACAGGGTCAAGATGAATAATTTAAACTTGGCTTCAAAAGATTGTTTACATTTTAATGGATCTATTTGAGTAGTATTGGGGGATTTAAACTGTTTTTTACCATTCTCAAATGGTGGGGTAGGACCCCCTGGTAAGCATGACACTTGGAGGCCCTGATCCCTCCTCATCTTCTTCCCAAACCTTTTCTCTCCTCAAGGGGAAGAGAAACACAAGGAGGGCATTTGGAGCAGTCACCTCTGACTGAAGAGGGGAGGAGGGCAACAGGGAAACTTGCTGGACCACAGCCTTTGCTTTCTTCCACCACCCATCCCTTCATTGTCCCAGTTCTCAGGATGAGATGGTGCTGCATGAATATATTCCTGTATATTCCTGAATGTACAGAATGTGAACAAAAGTGTGCACACTAATATTTTTTTTAATTATTTACTATATCTGGGGAGGGGGGATGCAGCATTCACATTTGGATGTAAAAGGGCTCACAAGGGTAAAAGCTTGAGAACTACTGCTGCATACTATTTAATAAGCTCTTACTCTACAGAGTGGACATTTTATCATGATTTTAAAGACACTGAAAGAGGTATTTGGAGTGTTATGTTTTAGAAATTTGGTGCATAGGTAAGAATATAATTTTAGTTTTTATTTGAGCGAGATAAAAGCTTAAAATAGAAAGCATTTTTAATTTACTTCAATTGGATAGTTATAGCTAGACTTCTGTAAAATCTGGTAATAGGGAAGTAAGCACTGATTTTTCAACAGGATGCATTTAGTTTACTGGCATATTCGGATCCCTGGAGCAGTCCAGTGGGAAACCAGCTGGATCCCATTCAGAGAGAGCCTGTCTGTTCTGTTCTCAACAGTGCAATACTAGGTAAGTTTTACCAGTTATCCTCTTTGTAACTAATAATCATATCTTAAACTAAGAGCACTTCTGTGCCATGATAGTGCAAATCATAGTGGGTCTTAAAATTTTGTGGTATAGAAGGCAAGGCTGAAATTTTCAGTAAATGTGCAAATTGTTACTTCTATCAGTAACTGATTGGGATCATTCGCCCTAGCTTGTGTATAAACCCAAAACCAAGCCCATTGGCATAAATATTAATATTTTCTACTCAGTCTATCAATTAAGAATCAGTGAATGTCAATACTGACCAGGTTTTGACCAAAATAAACACACACATGGTTTTATCCCATTTTAAATTAGTGTTTTAATATGATAATTTGTAATTGTTTTTAGCTGTATTCCATTTTATTCTGTGCTGTTCACCAGCTTGGATCCCATGCTGAGAGAAAGAAATATAAATTAAATAATGGAGGGCTGGATTTTTTGAAAACGTAATTGCAAGGTAAAAGTGATTTTTCTACATTACAAATATTCATTGTTGGATGTTTTCAGAGACACACAATCTACCAAAGCAGCCTCCACTTGCACTTGCAATGGGACAAGCTTCACAATGTCTAGGATTGATGGCCCGATCAGGAATTGGATCCTGTGCTTTTGCCACAGTGGAAGATTATCTACATTAGCTATGCATATGAAGATGATGTCTGAGGTGTGTGATGTGGCATATATTCAACATGAAAGTAGACCAGCTCTGCCAACTGGGAGTTTGGATTTTAAAATTATGTACTAAGGACAGGTCTGTTGCTTTACATTGCTTCCTAGTTTACAGCATGATGCAAATGATTTTCTAAACTACTGTTAGGAGAAATTTTCCATCTTTAACGAAAGTAAAATATCATCAGTAACATCAGATCAACAAATCCTTGAATCGTTCCAAACAAACCAAAAAGGCCCTACTTCCTGAAACATAGGGTCAAATAGATAATGTTGTGGATGTGTTAGTATGTGGGTGATGTAAACTTCAAGCAGGATAATTTGCCAACTTCCACCCCCATTATTACATAGATCAATCAGTGTAATTTGCAAAATGCATAAGTACCTGACAGTTTGGCTGTATAGTATTGATGGGAAGAAATATTTTTAATGTGTACTGTAAAACTTGAAATACTCAGGAGCTGAGTGAATATGTTTGTTGCTACTTAAAATCTCAACCTGTTTCCTAGTGGTTTTTGTTTTAACATGGTCTTTTCAACTCTGTTTCCTGTTTAATTGCAGACAACTTATGTTGTAGACTCACCTGTTTAACTGTTGTATTATAACAGTATTACATGTCAACACAGTGTGGTTATGGCCTATTTATATAAAAACCAAATATTTAGTCAATTTCAGTCTTAATTTAATCTTTGTACACCCTGCATTTTTAAAAGTGCTTAAATGAGTACTCTATTGCAATAAAATGTAGTGATATCATCATTAACCAGCCATTAAATACTTCTACTTATGGGAGGATGGCTACCTTACCTTTTTGCTTGTCTTACATTTTGGATCTGAGTAAGCAACTTCTAAATTTGCATTTAGATATGACTACTTTAAAGAAAGCACCATTTCTTGAGACATGGTCATGGTCCTGTGTCTAGCTAGGACTGCATGTGTTAAATAGGTTTCTGTGTTTAGCTCTCTCTCATCTATTTTTCTGCTGGTAGTGGCATATTTTTTTTCTCCTTCCCACTTCATCACTTTCCAAAAAACCTGCTGAAGAAGGCTTTCCCAACCCTCAACATACATGGGGAAAAGAGGCAGGAAGGGCCATATTCTCTGGATAGATGCCACTGCTGGCTAGTGCCCATTTACATACAGACGTCAGTTTTGCCAATACCGAGAACCTCAATTGTTGGAAATCGGCTACAGCAAACTCATTTTTGTTACCTTTACACAGAGAACCCAGCACTGTATAAAGGAGGAAAGGTCATGACAGACAAGGCATAAAATGTTTAATGATAAATGTGAAAGATAACAAATCCAGTCTTTCAGTTAAGAATGGATAAATACTATCCACTTAAGAGGCCCATCTGTCAGTCAGTCAAAAACTGAACTGGATAATATGTAAGGATTTAGAAGACATAGGATAAGGTTGAAACTTGAATATAACATTTGTACAAAGTTACAGAAATGAAAACAATGGAATAGTTTCACAAAACATAAACGTAACTAAAATCTATTTGCTCATTTTACAGTGAAGTTCTATAGGTCGGTTTTCATTTTTGAAGACATCCAGTGTTTTGTAAATTTCTTTGCCTTTTGCTTTTCCATTTCACCTAGGGGAAAAGCAAACACGTAGTTGTGACATCACTAATGCCAAGCTTAAGGATATTTAAATTACAAGCTATTATTATTATTATTATTATTATTATTATTATTATTATTATTATTATTATTATTATCCCGTCCCTCTACAAGATGCAATCCGGGCAGTTTACAAAGATTAAAAAGCATATATTTCAACAACCTCAATCATAAGAGAAACTCTGTCCCCTTCTGAAGCTGGCCCCTGCCATTTAAATCCTCTTCCCACACCTACTGCCGGCAGTCACTAAAATGTCAGATTCACTTACTGTGGAAGAGGTGACTATTTCCTTTTACTCCACAGTAACTGTGAAACAAAACTATAAAGTTCAAAACGTTACTGGGAACATTTGCTTAAACTATGTCAGTCCCACCAGTGGTTCGTATGTCAAGAACCACTGTGCCAAAGAATATTCTAGGAACTTAAGAATATTCTCCCATTTTCTCATTCATACTGAGATGCCCTTTTGTGAAGGGTTTTTGCCCAAAAACATTTATGAAAATTTCATTGAGGCCCCCAAAAGTGAAAAACTTTTGAAAGGTGCACATAAAGCCCCTTTAAAACCCTTACAGTGCTCTCGCAATACACAAGGTTCTCACTAATGGCGCTTGAATATCTGTGATACTTCAGATAGGCACCGGGGGGGAGGGATGGATCCCCGCAAATGGGCAATGACAAGTGTACTCTGAAAATCAGTAATTCACATTGCTTTACCCTAAAGTCAAATGGGTCTTAGTGCATTGAAGTTTTCATAGGATTCCTCTCCCTCAAAAAGTAGACAGTGTCACCTAAACCAGTGGTTCTCAACCTTCCTAAAGCTGTGACCCTTTAATACAGTTCCTCATGTTGTAGTGACCCCTAATCATTAAAATTATTTTTGTCTCGGTTCCTAAGACCATTGGAAATATGTGTTTTCCAGTGGTCTTAGGTGAGCCCTGTGAAAAGGTTGTTCGACCCCCAAAGGGGTCACGACCTACAGGTTGAGAACTGCTGACCTAAACCATTATACATGTAATGGACTCTACCCACAAAGAACACTTAGGGAATTTTGATAATGGAATAAAAGTTCTTTCCTAACAAACATTTATTTAGCTAAGTTTCTTCAACCTATAGGCCTCTGCTTGTTTCTTTCTGTCTTGAGGGTATTTGGTTGCCATATCCACTCTACCTCGAAGCTTTTATTCATACACTCATCTCCGACGGATTCCTCTCAAGTTTAAACCAAGTCTAGACTTGACAAATTTTGGACAACACATATAGACAATGCATGAAGACCACTTTAAATTGTTCCAACATGATGAACATTTTTGGATATCAACCTGCTGTGTGTACCAGGAAATTCAACCTGAACCCAATGTACAACTGGAGGAACATAAAAACTCACCCCAGGAGTTATTCACAAACTGGACTGCAGCTTTTTTAACTTTACTTTTCTTGTTTTCAACAGAAAAATACTGGTTTGCTGAAAAGACAAATGGGTAATTTAATCAAGCTATGCAAACAGATGATTATATATTCTGCTGATGCATCAGGCAGAAGTCACAGTACCTGTAGTTCGGTTGGAACCTGCTCCATACAGCTGCCTTTGTATGAAGTCTTTCGCTGCTTGCTGTTGACTGTTTGTTAAACTCTGATCTTTTAATCGGACAGCCATGTAACATTCTTGGAGCCTAGTGATAAAGGAAAAGGTTAGACATTGTTATCCCTTGCTTTACTGGAACCACTGCATTCAGAATGTTTTAGCCAAACAATTTTCAACTTCCTGAAATACACTGTTTTCTTATTAATATAACTAATGATGACATGATTTCCTATGTATTAAACAACTTTCACTTAGACTCAGAATCAAAATTAATCCCTTTACCACAAAGAATTAGCTCTTCATTGCCAAAAAGTGATATCTTACTTGACCCCCACTGCACCATCTCAGATGTCTGGTTCACACATGGTACTACCTCACAAAAGACAGTTGAGAAGGATGTGGGGCTTTCACAGCTACATGGAGATGCCCTTTGTGTTAAAGAGGACTAGACTACATGTGGTGCTCCAGATGTTGCTGAAGTGTACCTTTCATCAGCCATAGCCAATCATGGGAATATACAGTACACGCGGGATCACAAATTGCCTACCATAGGGGAAACGGATGCCTCCATATGGATGGTACCCATGTGGTCACACCATTCTGGGACCACAACAAAGTACAATTCCCAGAACTATACAGCATGGAGCCAGGGCAGTTAAAATGGTGTCAAACTGGATTATTTCAGTAGTGTGGATCCAGCAAAGGTTGTGGCTCAGTTTCAACCCTACACCATCACAGAAATTACTTGATATAGAACTGTGAATGTTGCCACCATATTTCCCATTTGTCTCATTATACAGGTGACTTTTGGTATCCACTGGGGTTTGATTCCAGGACCCTCACTGGATATCAGAATCTGTGGTTGCTTAAGTCCCATTAAATACAGTGGCATAGCAAAATTATGTCTCTTATATGAAATGGCAAAATCAAGGTTTGCCTTTGCAATTTATATATTTTAAAAATATTTTCAAGTTGTAGATGCTTGAATCCATGGATAAAAAAAATCTGTTTCCGAATGACTGTTTCAGAATGCAACACAAACCTGCAGTACATAATGCAGTCTCTCTACAGTGCTTTTTCTAGTTTCAACTGATATTTAGCCAATTAAATGGGTGTAAAGGGATTGGTATTATCAATCAAACATACTCAGAATGAATTAAGAGGGTTTTCTTACTTCTATATGGCATACTAAGTAAGAACTGCTAAGCCATACCTAGTTTGCAGTATTTCATTTCCACTGTCTTCATTTGAATCTTCTTTATCATTTTCGGATTCATTTTCATTTTCAGATTCTTTTTCGACACTCTGATCTGTTAGCAATTGATACACTGAAATTTATTTGATTCCTGTATGATGTCCCAACAGTAATTGCAAAGTGTGGCCATCTTTAATTAAGTAATTGCAAGTTAATTTAAGGCATTATATAACTTTTTAGAAGAAAAAGAAGTGATAAATACCAATTACCAAAAACGGTATTAAACAAAGCTAAAAATGTAATGCCTCTCTTACAGTAAGTATACTATTTCACTGGTGTTATCTGTCAGATCTAAATAAAAAACCCACAATAATAGTAATATATATAACTTGGAGCAGAATTTTATACATACCTTCCTGTGATTTATCAGGCAGCTGTTCTTTACTGAAGAAAAGAAAGCTGTATTTAGGAAGCCGTTTATAAACCTGTAGCAATTATTTATATATACAGTAATTCAAGAAGTATGTAATATTTGTTCTGAGGACACAAAGAAATCAGAAGACTAAGTAAGGAAGGCTTTTGCAGGTGCCCAAAAGCTATGCTGTCCACACATCTCACATATGAATACAGAGACAGTTCAAACTAGAAAAAAGTTAGGCTCTCTTTTGAACTACTGGCATTAAGAGCAGTAGTTGACATGCAACAGGAAAACAAGTCAAGCAAATCACCATTTTTCTGAACTGCAGCCAAAGGCAGCATATAGTTAAACTGAAGTTGGGAAATCTGTTTCTGCCCTCGAACTTGTTCGGCTTACCTTTTCTGTGCTGATGACGCCAACTCTTCTAACACACTGGCAGGAAGCAGCTTTCTTTTCTAAAATGAATGAGGATGATTCATTTATATCCCACCTTTCTCTCAATAATGAGACTGAAGGCTGCTAACAGCATATTTATACAGATCAAAACTGCAAAATGTTCAATAAAAGTTAAATATAAACGCTACTTTAAACATTTAATTTATAAAGGTAAAAATAATAAATATTAAAACATCGCTTAAAAGACTAAATACAAAGTTTAAAAATAGCACCCACAACATTAAAAGTTGTGATATTTGTAAGTGAAGCCTGTTTCCAGATAATCATCATCAGCCCTCTAGTAACACAACACTAATTGCACACCTAGCCTTCAACTGAGAGTTTATATCGTTGTCAAAGTATGCTTAGGAGTTGACAGATTGGTATCTTGACCACGTTTCATCTTGTAAGAAGAAAAATAGTTAATGTGAAATTAATTCATTTGGTCTTTGCTCTTTTGTGGCTTTTAGTCTATGACCAAAATTGTTGCACAGGGTTCAAGATGACTAGATTAAATCCAAGAAAACCTTTCTCACAAGGAACGGCTGTGTTACTTTCAGTATTTTTAAAGACCTTTTTGAAATTACACCCTAAACAAGCGATACATACATACAGAAAAGCAAGAAATATGAATTCAAGGATTTTGGTTCATGGTAACGTCCAACTCATACAGTGCTAGAATCATATATCTCTTTTAAATGTGATTTTGTTGTTTGGGGCTTTTGTTTTTTAGATTTAGGACAACCAGAAAAAGGTTGTCTGCAGAAAGATTTGCATGTTACAAAGAATATAAGTATCAAGGGCCGCACAACACGATACACAACTAAATGAGAGTGTACAAAATTTTAGTGTCCTGTTTGCAGAACATCCCAAAATGTAAGTACTCAGATGGAGATGGGCTACTCTGTCTCTCTAGTTGCTTTGGACGTGAGTGTGCCACTGGGTGCCATGTGGGCCGGAGCATCTGGCCATTAGTCCAAAAGAGCTGAAGGGTAAGAATTTCCCCACTCCAGTTCCCTGCTAGAAAGCCTCCACAATGAATAAGGAGAGAAGATACGACGTTATTACCTTTTGTTCCTTGAATAGTTCTTCTCTGTGTCTTCTCTTTTCTTTTAAGAGAGCCTTGTCTCTGAGAAGAAAAGGGGAATAATCACTATTTACATGCTTCATGATACAAAGAGCTATCTACAGCACCATTACCTTTGCATCCCAAAAGTGGGTATAGCCAGAGCAGAGTATGTATGCTTGCTTTTAAGAAGTGATCAGTTGCTGTTATCACTCCAAAGCCCCTGGCTAAGGATTTGTTTTAATGGAAGGAAGGAGTAATGCAGCTATAAGACCAGTACAGCACACTATAAAACAAGCTCCCCCCTTCCTTCCAAAAGACCTAGTGCTTTACAAAATGAACACAAGTTCATTGATGGTCCTCTGGCTCTCCAGGACGGGAGGAGATGAAGCGCCTCTCTGTGCCTTTGAGCTGCCTTCCCCTCATGGCAGCCCCATGAACTCCATAAGGCTTCCTTAGACAAGGAATACACAAGAGGTGGCTTTGGCTCTGAAGTATAACCTACAGCACTGGATACTCATCGGTGGTCTCTCATCCAAGTCCTAACCAGGCCTGACCCTGCTTACTTTCCAAGATCTGAAGGGATATGGGGCCTTTAAGGCTGCGATTCCCAAACTCCGGTCCTCCAGGTGTTTTGTATTTCAGCCCCCAGAAGCCTCAGCCATGAACCACAGAGTCAGGAGAGACCCCAAGAAGGGCCGCCCAGCCCAGCCCAGCCCCTCTCTGCCATGCAGGAACTCTCAATCAAAGCATCCCTGGCAGAGGGCCACCCAGCCTCTGCTTCAAGACCTCTTGGCCAACAGTCTGGGATTCTGGGGGCTGAAGTAAGTCCCAAACATCTGGAATGGCAGAGTCTGGGGATGATGAGTGGCTGCTTTGCGGTCTTGGGTCCTTGTGCTACATTGTATATGCAGCCAGGGGCCTTAGGCTTCTTCCCACCTCCGCTCCCTCTCGGCGGCCGCCCGACGAGCCTCCGACGCCGCCTCCCTCGCGCTCTCGAAGGGCACCTCCTCGGGCGCCTCCTCCTCCTCCGAGGAAGAAGAAGAAGAGGAGGAAGGAGCAACCTCAGCAGCGGCGGCCGAGCGGGTCCTCCTTCGCGCCACCATCTTCCTCGCCCGGCTTCCGGTTGACCCGGAAGTGGATAGCCTGAGCGGAAAAAGAAGTGACCAAACCGTGGGCGGGCTCCGCCTCGAAGCCAAACAACGCAACTTCCGGTTTGAGTGCTATTGTTGGTGTGGCAAATGCTGTTCCAGGGCTGCGTCCACACTGGGGAAATAATAACCCGGTTTGATAGCGCTTTAATTTTGTTGTCTGTCTCTCTCGTTTCTATGGAATTCTGGGAGTTGGAGTTTGTTGTGAGCTTCGCTCTGGGCCCACAACAAACTCCAGCTCCCAGAATTCCATAGCAGACAGAAAGTCTTTTGTCTAAAGTTTGCCTCCGTAAGTTGAAAACCACTTGAAGCCCCGTAAATATCCACCATTCCCAAATAACCTTCTCCTTTTGAGACTATGAGAGCACTGCCTTAGTGTCTCAGAGCAGTATCCACCCAGTGAGAGCTAAAGCATGGTAGTAGTGAGTCTGGAGCCAATGCATTCCTCCTGGTTAGTGATTCACCCCATTGAGGAAGAGGATGGGAAGACTCTCTTTCCTCCTGCCATTCAAGAGGGTCTCTGCAAATCAGCTTTTCAGGAGGCACAAGAAATCACAGAGGCCAGCCTGGTTTGAGGATAGGACTAGGACTGGAGACCAGAGTTCAATTCCTTGTTTGGCCATGGGAACCCATGGGGTGGCTCTGGGAAAGTCACACCCTCTCAGCCACTGAAAATCCCATGATAGGGTTGCCTTAGGGTTGCCGAAAGTCAGAAACAACAACAGTGGGATAAGGAAGATTCCCTCCCCACCTCTTTAAGCACAAGGGAGACTCTGGTAAGCACTACTCATATATATATATATATATATCTCAAAATGGAAATTACAAAACTGCATTGCAATCAAAAAGATTACATTTCTATTCCACGCTATGAAAATCCTGAGTTCACTTCCCATACTGAACTTCTATCAGTATTATCAATGCAGCAGCACTGATTTAATAGCGACCTAACAATACAGCCTCACGTTTTAGATAAGGAAAGTTATTTTGGAACAACAAAGACAAAAGCACCTTTTAAATTTATTTTTGTCCTTTTAAAATGACACCAGCAAATTAAAAGACTATAATAAGTAAGCCCAGAATTATATTCAAACAAGTCCAGAATTGAAAAGGAACAAGGCATCTATACTATGCAAGTGGATGCTATTCCATATAGGCATTCGATGACTCTTATACAATCAGAAATGAGATCCAGTATGATATAGTGGCTTGAGCACTGGATCATCACTTATTCAGATCCCTGCTCTGCCATGGAAACCCACTGGGTGACTTTGGGCAAGTCATATCATCTCAGCCTCAGGGCAAAGGCAAAGCCCCACTGAACAAATCTTGCCAAGAAAACCCTGTGATAGGTTCACCTTAGAGTTGCCACAAGTTAGAAATGACTTGAAGTCACATAGCAGCAAGGATTAGAAATAAATGCAGTCTTAGACCTGAATATTTTAGTGTCCATCATCTTGAGAAAAACTGCTTTGTTTTATTAGTTTTCTGCAAAGATACTTGTGGGTAGACTTTATTAAATGCTGCCATTTGACCATCTAGTTATTGACTCCTGTAATTTTCCCCTCAGAATTTTACATTCAAAAAATCATTCTGTGAAGCATACAGTTGTGGTAAAGTCCCTTGACGTTTAAGATTGACTAAAGACATAATCTGATACTCCGCAGCCCAAATATCTTGTTATTACGCTATTTGGATATGTAGGCCCTCTCTTCACATAAACTGTTTTAGTTCCAACAAAAATGATGTCCTTGATATATTTTTTTGCTTTGCTCATTCTGGTAATCAGATGGAGAACGATGATCTCTTTTGTTCAGTGAGATGTTCAGATACCATTGCTGAATAACAAGCAAGGTGTCCTCTACCGGTTCAAAGTCCTTCTAGTGTTTTCACACTGTTGAATTTAACAGTTCTGTTTGTTTCTTTGTGCTTCTGATCAATGCTCATGAGATGATCTCCGTTTCATGGCGAGCAAGTGCAGGGGGCAGCGTAGTGCCACAGGGGCCTGGGAAATGGAACCTGAAACATAAGATTATTTAGGACTTAAACAGTATTTCATCAAATAACACATAAATATTATATAAATACATGTTGATTACTATCTTAAAACCCTAACCCAAACAAAGATATTGAGGGGAGGGGAGCCAGGCTGTGGGCCAGTCCTGTAGCTCTTTTAAAAAGAGAGTTAACTCTTTTAGCTATTCTCCCATTTCTTGAACTAGTTCAAATATGATCTTTATTTCTTTTCCCACTGATTTCTATGGTATTAAACATACTTAGGCTCTAAATTATTGCTGCCATACGTTTTAGATGATGGGCAGGTTACTCTTGTACACATCATACTTGCTCCTTGCAGGACAAAGAGATGGAGGGCTTCTCTTAATTCTGCCCCTATGAGTGGCATGCCTGGTACCTCTGACATGGGCACCAGGCATGCCCCTTTTCAATGGCTGTTTCCAATTCTAATAGACTAGGCTGGCTTTCTGTTGTCTTCCATCAGCAAGTGAAGACATTTTATTGATGTTGGCCCTTGGTATGTAAGCTGGTATGTTGCGAAAAGCAATTTTAATTGTTGGTGCTGGCTCTATCTTTTATTACTATGTGTTTCATTGACTTTTAGGTTAGGTTTTAATTAAGACTTGGTTCTTATTCTGTAATTTAGCATTTCTGGCTATCTTGATTGGCCTTTTTTGGCAGAAGAATTAATGGAAATCAGTAAGTAGGTAATTAAATTTCCTCAGGTATTAAGGTAAAAAGGTATTAAGATATTACCTGAACCGGTCTGTTGCTGGAGTGCTTTGCATGTTGAATTCTGCGACTGGCACTCCCCTAGCAGATACCTGAGGAGCAAACATAGCAGCAGGATACACTATAGAAGAAGTCCCAACCTGAAAAAAACAAGAATATATCTCATCAAGATCACTATCTCAACAACTACTGAACAACAAGCATTAACACTGCAGCCAACTACTTTAAACTGGTACAGAAACCAGGATTCCCAGCCTCTAAACCAAAGACTGTTCCAACAGCAACAGTAACCTTTAACTACATTTTTGTAAGCCAGCTTTAAATATTTGTGAATACCATTTGAATTGATAGAGGCACATTGCATTCTGCTATGGTTAACATGAAAAAGAATAAAAGGAAGAATTTATGTGGGACAGAGTGGAGAAGGCGATACATTTCCCCATGAGGCACACTACTGATTTGTAAACAAAATGTTATGTTTGCATGGTGAAAAACATAACTTCATTCTACCTTTAAAAATCAACACTGATCTGGTAACTAATTTAAGGTAACCTTTTTCCAATCACAAATTATTGGGGGGGGGATGTAATAACACTGTGCAATCTAAAAGTGATTATCACCTTGGAAACCTGCATATCCAGAACACAGTATTGTGGCGGATGTAAAATAATGTTTACATAGACCATTAAAAACCTTGAACAGTTTATCAGGACCTCGACAGTTTTATCTGAAATCAAGACAGCAGCATCAATGTAAAGACATTTTGTTTCAATAACAAGCACATGTATCAAACCTGGCAGCTAAAATATCTCTTTGTTGTTTTAATTGAATTCATGCTATGGAAATATTTCACCATTATTTGATAAGATTTCAGCAATTAACTGTTCAGCTCTGTGTTATATCAATATAGAATAGTTTCATGACCAAAGCTGCATTATTCGACATCCTTGCATGAAAACATGTAGTTGTAACTAGGCTAGTGTCCTTAAAGACAATACAATAATTCTTTTAAAAAATAATTTACCACCAAACAGAGGTCACAAATCTCAAGTTCTTTTTCAACCTCTGTCAGGATGTCAGAATCTAAAGTTTCTCCAAACCACACAACATGAGGGCGCAAGAGGCCACTGCATTCTTCACACCTGCAAAAGAAGAATAGGATTTCTGGAGTAAAGCTATATCAAATGTTTAGTTAATTTAATCCACAGTCTGCTGAAATTATACCAGGTTTACTGCAAATTTAGATTATTTATTTTAAACTATACTGTTTTAATCTGAAACAAAACCACATGGGAAATCAATTTGATAATTTATTTAGCATCCAATAATTCTAAAATGCTTCAAAATGTCATCCAATCTTGAAATGGCAATTATGCAATAAAGAGTGTGATTCAGCCTTTAAAAAACTATTTTATGTATTACTGAGTTTAAAACAGGAAAAAACCAAATGCTTACATGTTCTACAGCTAAAACCAATGGAGCATATACATATTTAACTTGGTTGGATTATGACCAAATATCAAATTTACTTTGCCAAATAAAAGGCTGTGTTGAGTATGAAGAAGTTACTATCAAAATGTACTTCTATCTTGTAATAAATATTTTCTAACAATTGAGTGCATTGTATTTTATGATAAAGAAAAAATAGGATTAGTTTTGCTTTAATAAAATGGTATTTTTCCAAAACCTAAACACTGTACAATGAACAAAAGGAATGGCAGCTGAATTCTAAGCATCTTTACTTAAAATTAAATCCCACTGCACTTAACAAGACTTACTCTGTAGTAAGTATACACAGTTTTTCAGAATGCAACATAGGATGGTATCAGACTAGTATCTCTCCACTGACAGAAGGCATCTGTCAGCAGAACAGGGAAAGGACAGTTTTCAGCAGTTCTCCCTCCTCCTTGCAGCCCCCTGTCCTCTAAAACACTCTTCTAGGGGGGCTGAGAGGTCCTGACTCCTTACTGCAGATTTTGAGAGATGTAGGAGACTTACACTCCCCTGAAATTCCCCTTTGGATGAAAGCATGACCAAAACATGAATATGTTGAAAATGCTTGGATTACAATTAATGAGCATGGTGGAACTCTCACACAGCTCTGGTCTGTTATCTGACAAAAAAGTTCTATAATCCATATAGTCATCAGCCCAAACTCCTTGTTTTAATGGCTCAACACCCACCGAGGAAGCTCTTCCACTGGAATCCGGGTATCTTCTGCATCACGATCTGGAGCACTAGAATTGAGGACGGGGGAGGGAGAGTAAACTTTGAAATAAACAGTGATTCACAATATTTGTCAAAATCAGTATCGCATTCTCTCTCTTATCAAGGAAATTTCTCACATATCAATAATAGTAAGAATATTGATTCCAGTGATGTAATCAGTACTACAGGGACCACTTTGTCCTGAAAATTAGCTTGAGAGAAGTGAGAGCAATTTTCTTACAGCATAGTGGCAAATAATGGCAAATGAAAATGTTTTTAAATTCCATGTAATGAAAATTGTCTCTCTGCTGTTTCTTTATAAAAACATTTTTAAATGTCTTAGAAATTGTTTCTCCCAATAATGTTAATAGCTATATCAGACTACTCTTCAGTTTCTTATAGCATGGAAAGGAGATAAGAGTACAGTACAACCTGACTGACCAAAATTGTCTAAAGGACTGTTTTGATCACACTTTGCTTAAGGATGGAAGTTCCTGTGAAGATGCACCCCACAAGTTTGGGGAAATACTCTTGGTGGATATTTCCATCCCTTTCCCTCTGTCTGAACAGAAGAGCTTTGTATTTACAGACATCTAGTATGTATGTGTGTGTGTGAATGACTGACTGACTGAATCTCATCTCTAATGTTCATTCAACTTTTCTTAGGAAAACTGTCCCTAGTAGAAGGCAACATTTCTATCGCTCCCCACTGACTCAATCTGTCGATATTACAGCACAAACCAATTACCCCTTCCCAGCCAAAGCAGAACAAATTGGACTCTTGTGATTTGCTGTTACATTTCCACAACTGGTGCATCGCGTTTTGAATAAGCTTCCTGTGAAGTTAAAAACAAAAACAAATCCAGATTATATCTTTAAATTTTGCCTTCTTTTGGTGATGCAAAACTACTAACAAAGAAGTGCAGATCTGATACATGTTGCAGGAACTTAACAATTCTAACAAGGAACAAAATACTTGACTTGCAAGTGAAATTGGCTACCCACAGGAGATATGTTGAACCAATACATACAAAGCAGGTCAATGCCTCCCAATGACTGCAGATGTAGCACATACATGCTATATAAGTCTGTAAAATACTTGCAAACAGACTTTGTAAACCTACATTTCCAAAATTATAAAAAGTCTGCCTTCATATATAGTAAACTTGTAAAAATAAGTGAGTTAAATATAAGATCAAGATATAAAGACTTTGGTCACATGCTGAAAACTGGGGTACTACCAATTTCCCTTTCCCACTGGAGCTCTTTGGATGATCCCCAAGCCCTCAAGAACAGCAGAGGGAGCTGGTAAGGAGCTTCAGTAAGAAATGCTGTCCACACCCCTGGGAATTCTGGTTTGTGCTTGCAATTTTTACTCTGTCACCTCAAATATAATTTCTAACCTCCCTTTCAGTCACAATTTGCACAATACACAGGAAAGCCATGGAGATTTCATCATGTTTTCTTTTTTATGAAAATGCAGCAATCAGAGCCATGGTACTGGAGCATGGCATATTTTCAATACTTTTTGCTACACTGTTTCCTCACTACTTTTTGCTGTGCTGTTTCCTTCCCAGCCCTATGTCATGGGTAGTGACCACCCAGACTGTTGCAGCTTTGCAAAGGAGCACAGTGTTCACAGCAGGAATACCAAATAAATCCACACACCTACCACTATTGTTACCAGCAGGCTAACCACCTTCTCTACCTGTCTCACCGTCCCACCAGGCCTTCAAATTACTGAGGCAGCCATGGGTGGAAGGTGCCCATAGTTGTGGGATAGAAAGAGAGATCAGCTTTGCAGGACCTAAAAAGTAGCAGGATGAACAGAGACTGGAGACAGGGCATAAGCAATTCCAAGTGGCCCCACTTAATGGCAGGCTAAGAGGACAGCCCTGCACAATCCAAAGTTAGCTAAGCTACTGCTTCAGGGACATTTAAGACAGGAAAGGAGAGGGAAAATGTCCAGTCATAGTATATGGCCAGGTCTGTTACTAGTATGTGCATTGTTTATGCTGGGAAATGCCCAAAGAAAAACCCAAATAAAGGATAGCTATAGGAGGCAGCAGTAAGACATTGCTATGAATTCTCACCATGAATTTCCAAGAGGTGCTTTGTTCCTGCTTTTCTGTGGAGCTCATCAATATTCTGTGTGATGACCACAACGCTCCTGCCTTGCTTGCTAAGCCTGGCCTCACACTCTGCTATAGCAATGTGTGCAGGGTTTGGATGTTTAGTAAACATAAGCTCTCTACGGTAATGATAGAACTCCCAAACCCTAGAAGGATTTCTTGCAAAAGCCTCTGGAGTAGCCAATTCCTGCCAGGGAAGAAATCAGAAATTAATTGAAACATGATTATGAAGCCTCATTTTCACTATGAGCAGTTATAAAAGCAGAAAAAGAGCTTGGCATTAATACAATGCACTGCAATATTCAGTATGCTTAATAATGAATAGGCAACAGTAAGAGGATAAAACAAAATAGAAATTTTATTGAACAATACAAAAAGTAGCTTGAAAATAAAACTTGAAAAGCTAAAGTTAGGAGCCAATCAGTAGCAGTATCATACAAAACAGAAGCCAGATCAGAGTCTCTGTAACAGTGAACTGCATTTGGCTTCACAAAATCCTCTCCGCTTTTCTCTGGACACATTATAAGTGACTTGCTCACTGCAGCAACACTTAAATGCTAAACCATTATTACTGTCATCCATACTGCAAATGGGGGTGGGGGACTGAATCTGAGTGACACTGGATTGATTAATTTAAGGCCATGTGGAGAATTTGTGATTAAGATGAGATTTGGACCAAAGACTTTATACCAAATTCCTTTAGTGGCTATGTTGCTCACATCCATTATTTTCTTCGGCTTTTGTTTAAATGATATGTCACATTGGGGGGAAATGAGCAAGGGGTGTAAACCATAAAGCCACCCTACACACCTCAAGTGAGTGGGGGGAAGAAGTACATGTATTAATGTTTTGTAAACAGATGATGTTATTTGTGTACGCATGCACACACGCGCACACACACATGCAAGCCATATTTAATCAATATAGCCTAAATATAAAAAATAACAAGTATAAGGAAAGTATGACCCCCATATCCACAGGACTGGTAAGCACAGTTTCATTTACCTGCCTCTCTAGGCATCTGGAGGTCCTCCAGCATGAGTCTATGGAAACTGACCACACAGTTACACTAGAGGACTTGGGTATTTCTAGAGAAACCACATCTACTGGCTTCTGGGGGTCATCTGGTGTGACTCTATGGTCAACCTCTGCTGTAAATACAGTATTTGTGGTTAACCAGTTTCACTTATCTGTGGTAACCATGGGAACACATCCTCCACAGATACTGGGGTCATATTGTACTGCAAACATCAAGTGGAAAATAGGAGAAAACAAGCTGTTTCGGTTTCGGATTGTTATACCCTTAGCTTTCCTCCTTATGTACTGATGGACATCATTGACCACTCTAACTAGCTTACATTTCCAGGTTTTAAGATTCTACTAGGTTCCTGAGTACTACTAGCACTATCAAGTAACAATACTTAGCATTTTGGAAATGCAGGTAAAGATTAGTACATACCTGAGCCTGCCATTTCCTCCAGTAGCCCCCAGCACCTCGGAAGGTTGGAACACCACTCTCTGCACTGACACCAGCCCCAGTAATAATAGCTATATGTTTTGCTTTAGCAAATACTTCTCGAAAATCAGCAACATCTTTAAAAAGAAAAGGAAGAAAAGTCAATTTTCCCACAATGTAAAGTGACAGCACTTAAACAAACAGAAAACTATTTTCATAAGGAAGCGTATAACATAAGCTGAAATTTCCTGTTAGCTATAATGATGGCTGGATAGGAGGGCACAGGACAAATAATTCTCTTTTATTCTGAGCAATGTGGCCAGAGTTTTATATCTTAACATTTCTGGTCTCCTGTTACTGTTGGCACTACAAATACTGAATTGTTTCAGTAAATATTAAAACTTAGTTCTAGGAATATTAGCATACATGACTATTAATTGAATTCATCTGCTAAAAAGAGTATCCTAAATTTTTTACATGTTAGCCATTTCATGGGTCTGTTCCCACTTACCGGAAAATCCACTTCATGAACCAATTTCTGAAACTGGTTCTGAAAAACGTAGTTCCCACTATGTTTGTGCCAGTTTCAGGAATCGGTTCAGTGGCGGGGGGGGGGGGGATAGCTTGATGGTCCGGCCCATCTCTGGCCTCTCCTGGCCCTCAAATCCCCGGCCCAGCCTCCTTACCGACTTCTTTGGCCACTGACCGAGTTCCCTGGGCCTTTTTTTTTTAATTTCCCGGCGGAGGGGGGGCCCGGAAAGGGGGCGCGGAGACCCCGGGGGGGGGGGAGCCGGCAATGAGGTCGCAAGGCTACCAGCATCTCTCCTTCTGGCCTCCCTGGCTGCAGTAAAAAAATTTAAAAGCCCAGGGAACCCGGTCAGCATCCAAAGAAGCCATGCTAGTTCCCCACCCCCCCGGCTGGGCTGCCAGTGGGAACCAGGCCAGATTCAATTTTGATTTGAATCCGTCTGGTTCCACTTGGGCTGAATCAATTTATTTCTAAATAAATCGATTAAGACCAAAAAACCCCATTTTCCCAGCGTCTTTTAGACGCGGGTTAAATGGACAAAAAGCATGCCCCCCCCTTTTTGAAGCAATTTCTGAAATCAGATTCAATGGGAACCATACCCATTTAACCTTGAATAGGTCCAAAATTTGTAAGGTCTTGGTCTCCAGTTAAGGGATTTTGGGTAGCAGAGCTATAAAGTGCTGACAATCAAGGTGTGGTCTGCTGAAAAGTTTTGAATATATGAATGTTATGCTAAGCAAAACAGAAGATTATACAGTGGTCCCTTGCCTTACGCGGGGATCCATTCCGGACCCTGCCGCGTAAGGCAAGTTCCGCCTAGGCTCGAATCCCATTGAGGACAATGGGGCTTGTGCACATGGCGGTGCGAGTGCCGTGGGCGCAAGCACCATTCATTGAATGGTGCAGGGCTTCCAGTGTAAGCTGGAAGCCATGTAAAAGGTGCCCACATATGACACGGGCACACTCTATCATCATTACCCCACCTTTGTCTGAACCTGAGACTCAGGCCCTTTAAAAATTTAAAACCACTGCAATTAAAGCACTTACAAAGACTTAAGTAAAAAATATAAAAAATACACAGTTATATAATTACATACATCAATTGTAGAATCATAGAGTTGGCAGGGTCCACAAGGGCCACCTAGTCCAACCCCCTGCCGTACAGGAATACCCAACTAAAGCACTCCTGAAGGATGCCCATAATGTAACTAAACTATCCACCAAATTGAAACCATTGAAAGAACCTTTTTAATAAGCAAAAAATAAAAATAAAAATTTGGGAATAGCTCAACAGATCCCACTGATTACAGAAGCAATTGTCTCAACCAACAGTGGTCTCAGGGTCCAAGTGATTCAAAGGGAAGGCTCCAAATGTTCACCTCAAGGATCATTCACTTCCAAATAAAAAGCAGTTTACAGACATCTTATCTTGCAGAAGGACGTGAAGAATCTAATCTTACTTGAACTGGGCCGCGTCATTTCAAAGCAGGTCCTTTGTTTCTTAGAAGAAGCAGGTTTAAGTCCACAATATACTTGGGAAACCAACCGTCTCGTAGCAGAGTGGAAAAGATTCATCAGGATCACCATACGGTACTAACTGTAGAAAAAGATTAAACAGAAAACTATGAACATATTTGCTTGACAAGCAAATAACAAAGCAGCTCTGCTGACACACTGGATATTTTCACTTGAAATTTAGGGTATAGCTTGTTGTGGTTAGTGACCTGCTTCTTCATTGGACTGGTTAAGGACTTCACGCTATGCTCAGAAAGAGTTTACTGTATCTCCTGACATGCTCTGGAAATACAGACGCAGTCTTAGGTGCACAAGAAATGAAATCTCAAGACGTCTTCCCATCACAGCATAAAAAACATCCACAGTACTGTAAGTGCTGCTATTCTGCTTCTCATCTTGACCGTTATGTGTTAGAATCTCTCAACAGTAAAATCCTGGTCTAAATCCTATTGTTTATTCTAATTAGAATAGACCCACTAAATTAAGTGAATTTACCTATGTGTTGACCTGCTATTTAACAATTGACTCAATGAGTCTTCTATAGCTGTGATCAATCAATAAGATTCTGAACTGTGATGGTTAACTTTTGGGGTCTTTTATTTAAGCACTAGCCAAAATTGACCAGGAATTGCCTGTAGCCAAATAACAAAGTAGAGAAGGGACATTAGGAGGAACTAAGTCAGAAACAACTTGAAGGCACACCACCACCACAGTAATAAACAAGTAGCATATCTAATAGGAAAACAGATTCATGTGTTTTGAACTAAATCCAATTCAAACCCAATTAGAAGCAATCAACTGCAGTCAACGAATTATGTGAATAGTGAATAACAAATCCCATCCATAACTGTAGGTCCAATTCAGCTGTTCGAATATTTTCACTCACATGGATTTGGGTGTCCTAATCTCAATGCATTTGTAAGGTGCAGAGTTTTTTTTAACAGTAGGGCTTATCTCCCCCAAACAGTTTGTTTTGTGTTATGGGCTGCAGTGGCTGTTGTTGTTTAGTGCCTACAAGGCGTTTTCCACTTATGGTGACCCTAAGGCAACTCTATTATGGGGTTTTCTTGGCAAATTTCTTCAGAGGGGGTTTGTGTTTGCCTTCCTCTGAGGTTGAGAGTTTGTGATTTGCCCAAGTCACCCAGTGGATTTCCATGCCTGAGTTGCGATTCAAACCCTAGTCTCCAGAGACATTAGCCCTTATCAGATGAGTGTGGAACTGGGGGCTTCCTCACTGGGTGTTCGAATTTCCCGTTATTTCGCACCATACCACATACCAGCATCGAAGGCCCAACCACACAACGTGAATGCGCGAGCTATCCGAACGAATGCGTCATGGATCTCTTTGGAGCGGTTGGCAGTGCGCGCTAAGGGATGGCGCTATCCTGGATGGGGCTCTGTTCGATCTCAGTGCGAATGGGTCTGGGTGGACATACCCGTCCTGAATTCATCGCAGAACCCCCAGATCCAATTTTACTTCAGGTGGGCTTCCTCTTGCCGGTTCCAGGGAAGCGGAGGGGGGCGGTTCCCAGCGGTCCTCCTCCTCCCCTCCTCCCGGCTGAGACGGCATCCTGGCTGATCCCAGCAGGGAAGAGGCAGCGGGGGCCGGGATGGAATGCGGTTCCAGGCCAGCTCCTCCTCCCTCCACCCCCGGCTTGGAGCCAGCCTAGGCGGCATCAAGCGGAGGAGGAGAGGAGGCCGTTGGAACGGCCGGCGACGCGCGATTCAGCGGCCCGCGCCTGTTCCTGCTGGATGCAGCCCAGCGGCCCAAGCCGGGAGGAGGAGGGGAGGCTGCTGGGAACCGCGATTCCCGTGCCCCCCGCGCCTCTTCCTGCCTGGAAGGGCAAGGCATTCCTCCCTCATCGGAGGGAAGGGGGAGGAGGAAAGACCCTGGGCAGAAGGCAGCAAGGGAAGGCATCCTTTAGGAGCCGGTCTTTTTCCCTGCATCCCTGCCTAAAGCCCTCGTCGCTGGGCATTCCTTACTTGCAGGAGGAAAAATATCAGGTCCATGAACGGAGCTCCCTGTCAGGCAAACCCCCCCCCCTTTTCAAATTTCAAACAATTTTTTTGAGCGCACATGCGCATGGTTTTATCCCGAGGCCAGATTGTAGCCAGGCTTGCACTGCTTTCTGCAGAGGGAGAAAGCTACAAATGTTGCAAACAATCAATGTTACATTTTACCCAATTTTTTGAGCAAATTGCGAATGATTGTCTTTTGAGCAGATACAGCAAGGGAAGACAAGGGACTAAGCTACTGTGCTTTTAAAAGGTGGGGGGAAAAAAACCCAAGAGGCCTGTAGATGAGGAACAGAGAGGAATGTAGCGATTGGGGCGGCGTTGTATCGCAATTGTTACTGTGCATGGGCTGGCTTCTCCAGCTGTTTAACCGGGCTGTCATGACGTGACCTCCCCTATCACCCGGAAGCGTTCTCATCAAGGTTGCAACAAGCAGGGCACCATGAGCTATGTGCAAGGCGGCCGATAACAAGATCGGCCAATCCTCCATGTTGCGCATCCAGTTGTGACAAACCATTCTTGACTGAGTGCACTTCGCGCGAATGCCTGATTGGCCAATTTGAATCATGCCAATGCGGAGGGACTCCCAGGTATTATGGTTTGTGCCGAAATAGAATTCGAATCGCCCAGTGCAGAAGACCCCCAGTTCCACACTCATCTGATAAGGGCTATAGTCCAACACTCAAACCACTAGCCATGCTAGCTCTCATAGAGGACCCAAAAGGAAAGGAGGGGAAGGAGGACAAGGCACGATCTGGAGGTGCATAATATCCAATGCACCACTGCACTGAAGCAAAGGGGACCTGAAACTACACCTGTCCCTCCACATTCGCTGGGATTAAGGGCACAGGACCCCAAATATGGAAAAACTGCAAATAATATACTATGCTTTTACCTGAGAGAACACCTCTCTAGGCATCTCTAGGTCCTCCAGCACAACTCTGTGGTCAACATCTGCCAGAAACTGACAAAAGAATTGCGCAGAAGGAGTTACAAATGCCTAGAGAAGTGTTCTCTCTAGGAATCTCTAGGTCCTTCAGTGTGACTTTTGGGTAAAGTTGACCACAGAGTTGCACTGGAGGACCTACATATTCCTAGAGAGATCGTATTAATAAAAACATGAATAATCAAAGCCGCAAAAGGGGAGGGATGAGTGTAGTCAGTTACTGGATGCAAGCTTCTCAGAGAACAAACAGACAACATATAAATTAACAGTCAAGTTTTCTTTCCTTCCTTCCTTCTGAGAAGAAAATAACAACGCCTGGAGGATTAGAATTGGAACAGCTTTACTTTTAATTCCAGTTTTAAGGTTTGTACGGAGTTTTTAATACATTTTAATTTTTAATGTCATGCTTTTAACTTTTAAAAACCTTTAAAATGGTTTAATTGGTTTTTGAAAACTAGGTATCTACATTTTAATGCCACTGTTTTGTTTTTAACCTACACTGTTTTAAATGTTTTAAAGGCATCTGGAGTCCCTATATTAGGAGAAAAGCAGTGCAATAATAATAATAATATTGCAATAATAATCATATCCTCCGTTTCAACCTTTTGTCCAGGAGGAATTCCAGAATGCTCTCTATCTTGAGCATGATTAAGAAGCATGAATGTATATTTATAGGGTTGTTTTAAAGCTTTTCCATGATCAGGTCCTGCTGGGTGTCCTCCATTTTGTGGTGCCTTGTCCTCCTTTGCAGTTGTGACATCTGGCCACAATGGGCATGGAGCATGGAGGGAGCCCTTTCCCTTCCTAGGGCCTTTCTTCTGAGGAGTTATGGGAAGGAAATAGGGACAGGGAAGACAACAACGCAGAAGGCATGACGACATGCAGATACACACATGGGGAAACGAGGAACCACAACACACACACTAAGGAACAGCAGCAAACTGGGGGAAAGGAGGAACAACAACAACAACAACAACACACAGAGACACTCTGGGGGCGAGGCGACCATCTGCCATAACCGCCAAGGAGGGGAGGGCACTTGGGGGGGAATGGAGGACGCTGACCAAAGAAGCCAATCAATGCAAAGCCATGCTCTTCGTCCTGCTCCAAATGGGGGGCGCTTGGGGATCCCTGCCGCCGGCCAATAAGGCTGGGAGGAGCCGTGGGGGGGGGGGGGGGGGAAATAAGGAACCACCACCAAGATGGCAACGAGGCCACATACCGGGGGCCAGCTCCTTCCTCCTTGGCGCTCTGCCGTCTCAACTCCCAAACCAGGCCAGAGCCTGCCTCCTGGAAGGAAGGAAGGAAGGGAGGGAGAGAGGGCTGCCTGCTCGGGCTCCCCTCAGCGCCAGGCCCAAGCCCTGCGACTGCCTCCTCCGCCTCAGCAGTGCCTCTCAGGACCGGGCTTGCTCCCTCCCCGCCAGGAGGCCGCGCTGCAGGGGCGGCAACCGTAACCACCACAAGCCCCAGAGGAGGAGGAGGAGGAGGCAAGGGCGGGCCCAGAGAGCCGGCCTCTGCGTGGAGGGTGGCACGTCGTCTCCCTCTCTCGCCCCAACCGAGGCCCCGGCTCCAACCACGGCCTCCGCGGCCCTTGGGGCTCCTCAGGGACGGGGAGAGGAAGAGCACGCTTTGCCCACAGGGAGACATTTTGTGGGGCTTCATTGTCTGGAAGGGAGGATGCCCGGCTTGTCCTTCTCTCTCTCCCCTTCCCTTTCAGCTGCATCCGCATTGCAGAAATAATCCGGTTTGAGCCCACTTTTCTAACTGCCACGGCTCCGTGTTAGGTAACTCTGGGAGCTGCAGCTTGTTGCGGACACAGTTCTCCCACAGTTACCTCACATTGGAGCCCAGAGGTACTAAAACCAATGGCAGTGCTGACCCATAGGGAAACATTGGGGGATACTTGCCCATAGGGAAACATAGGCAACACATATACATATCACCCTATGAATCCCTATGAACAAGTATTCTCCTAGGTTTCCCTAAAGACAAGTGCCATCCAATCTTCCCCCATGTATCCCCATGAGCACATATCCTCCTAGGTTTCCCTATGGACAAGTACTCCCCCATTTATCTTTATGAGCAAGTACTGTCATTTGTTTTAGTATGTCCCCATGGAACCATGGCAGTTAAAGGACCCAAACAGACTGGCCAAAATAAAGCTGCTTCGGGTCACTTAAACAGGTATGCTGTTGAAACGATACACGCTTCTTGAGTCCAGAAGCTGTGCCAAAGC
Organism: Sceloporus undulatus; assembly: GCF_019175285.1. Taxonomy (NCBI): domain Eukaryota; kingdom Metazoa; phylum Chordata; class Lepidosauria; order Squamata; family Phrynosomatidae; genus Sceloporus; species Sceloporus undulatus. Next base: position 173,957,335 of record NC_056525.1, read on the forward strand.
CACACTCCAGACCTTAGGACTGGAGCATGGATTTGGCACGGCTTCTGGCCTTTTAGGACACATGCAGCATTTAAGCAGCATACCTCCAAAGTGACAGAAGCAGCTTTATTTTCGCCTGTTTGGGCCCTCAGTGTTAGATTATTTCTGCAGTGCGGATGCAACTCCAGGCTGCAGGTTTTCCCTGGGCAAAATTCGAAGCCCATTTTCTGATCTTGGAAGCCAAGCAGGGTCAGCCCTAGTTAGTACTTGCATGGGAGACCGCCAAGGAATACTGGGGGTGCTGTAGGCTGTATTTCAGAGGAAGGGACTGGGCAAAACCAGCTCCTATGTACACTGTTAAAAACTCATGCAGTTGGACTGCCATGACTCCATCCTACAGAATCCTAGGATTTGTGGTTCGGTTTGAGAACAGAAGGCTAAAGGCCTTGTAAAGCTAGAGACCCCAAGAAAACTCTGGGAAATTCATGGCATGGCAGTAAGTTGACAGATGACTTGAGGACAGGTACATATACAATCTCAAAAGTTTATTGTGTTTGTGTGAAAGGGGGAATATGTGTGTGTATGTGTGTGAACCCACACTGATTTTTCTAATATCTATTTTATATAGTATGTTAAAAAAACTGACACGCAAAACATAGAATCGTAGAGTTGGAAGAGACCACAAGGGTCATCCATGTTATTTCAATGTTGTGTTCAAACAAATCTGATGTTTCTTGGGATGGGAAAGACTGCATCCGCACTGCAGAAATAATAAAGTCTAGAATACACGTCTGACTATGTCTGGCTTCTTCTTTCCATTGTATAACAAACTCCAGGAGAACATGGTCACTTTCACCTAAGGATCCCACCCCTTGCACTCCATTAACTAGGTCATTCCTGTTGGTTAGGATCAGATCCAAAATAGCTGATCCCCTTGTTGCCTCTTCCACCTTTTGGACAATGAAATTGTCTCCAAGGCAAGTGAGGAATTTACTAGACCTTGAGGATTTGGCTGAGTTTGACTTCCAGCAAATATCGGGATAGTTGAAGTCGCCCATCACTACTACATCTCTCCTTTCTGAGTGTGTGGTCATTTGTTCTAGAAAGGTATCATCCAATTCCTCTGTCTGATTCGGGGGTCTGTAATAGACTCTCACCGTAACATCCTTGTTGTTTCCCTCCCCTTTGATTCTTATCCAGATGCTCTCCACCTGGCTTCCATGATTGATGTCCTGGATCTCTTCACTGGTGTAAATATCTCTGACATATAGTGCTATTCCTCCTCCTTTCTTGTTTGGCCTATTTCTCTTTAAAAGGTTATACCCCTCTATTTCCACATTCCAATCATGAGACTCATCCCACCAGGTTTCAGTGAGGCCAATTATATCACATTTGCTTCGTTGTACTAGGAGTTCGAGTTCATCTTGCTTATTTCCCATGCTCTGTGCATTAGTGTAGAGACATCTTAAACCATGGGTCCCCTTGACTTGCTGCCTGAGCAAGTTCCTTTGCCTTCCACTTTTGGGTCCTTGCACTGTTTTCTTGTTCCCTCTATGACAGTTTTACTATTTTCTCCAGCCCTTTTGCCTTCCAGAATACTGTCCCCCTCCCCCACGTAACTCAGTTTAAAGCCCTCCTGATCAAATTTTTGAGACTATTGGCAAAAACGTTTTGCTAATTGGCGTGAGATGCAACCCATCCATTGCCAGAAGTCCCTCCTCATGGAACCTCAGACCATGGTCCAAAAATCCAAATCGCTCTTGGTGGCACCATCTGCAGAGACAGTTATTCACCTCTGCTATTTTCCTCTCCCTTCCTGGACCATGCCCTTCAACTGGGAGAAGAGATGAGACAATAACCTGTGCATCCATCTCTTTCAACCTCCTACCCAAAGTCTCATAATCCCTTAATATATTCTGAAGGCTGTGCCTTGCAGTATCATTGGTTCCCACATGAACCAAAAGGTAATGGTCAGTAGGCTTGACAGGTCTTGTCAGTCTCTCCTTCACATCATGGATCCTTGCCCCAGGGAGACAGTACGCCTCCCGAGACATCTTGTCAGGCCCACAAACCACTGGTTCAGTACCTCTCAGCAAGGAGTCCCCCACAACCACCACATGCCTCCTCTGAGGCTTAGTAGTAGCTGTTCCCTTTGGTGGTACTCTCAGGCTCCCCTGCTCTGTCCCCGAAGTCTGTCCCTACCACTGTTGCTCATCATCCTTGATAATAGAGAGGTTCAAATCGATTAGGACGTTCCCTGGTTTCCCTAATTCTGTGTGTGACATTCCTCCAACTATGTACTTCTGTTGTATGTGAAGTGACCTCCTCTACTAGCTAGTTCCAGAGGCAAGTCACTGACTCACTTCCTCTGAGCAAGTCCCCACGAGTCCCTTAAGAGAGTTGTGAATAGAAAAGTGTAAAATTGAAGATGTCCTCCAACATTGTGCCCAGGTGACCTTTTCCTCTGTACTCCAAACCCTCCTTGACTATAAAAATAAAAATGACTGTGAAAAGAAAAATCCGTGCACCATTAGGTGCACACCTCTACCATCAGTTCTGTCGAATGAGGCTTCTAGCTCCTCCTCCTCCCAGTGACCAAAAGAAATGGCTCACACTTGAAAATTTTAAGCTCTTACACAGCAAAGTGGACACAGAAAAAAGAGGCTTCCCTTTTGCAAGGTAGTCCCAGAAGAGCATCCTTATGACCAGATGTCCTCACCGCAAAGGAGGACAAGGCACCGCAAAATGGAGGACATTCAAGAAAAATGGAGGGCAGTACCAAAGAATAGCTAAAAATATTCATATAAATTCATGCTTCTTAGTCGTGCTCAAAATGGGGACATTCTGGAATTTTTCCTGGACAGGATGAACTGGAGGACAATGTCCTGGAAAAGAAGAACATCTGGTCATCCCAATCCCCACCACATAATGAAGACGACACAAGGCTTCACTGTAAAGATGGTGTTATTAGGACTTAACAATTGGGGTATTGTATGTGTATTTGTGTGTGTATTCTGGTTAGTGCTTATACACAACTTCATAATGGGCTCCTTTTGATAGCATCTTGATCTTTATCATGCTATTTGTTTAGCTATGCTTGAAAAGAAAGTCAGGGGCCTTCCTGAAATAAGTGTTTTTAATCTGAGAATGAATACATAGCAACTAACAAGTACCAGATTGCTTTTCTTTACTTAACTTTGGGGCCACAGTAAAAACATTATGTGCACCTTCACAGTGTTGAGTATCTTTTGTACACCAAGTGGTAACAATGTCAATAAAATCTATTTCAGTTTCAAGTTGTAACACAAAGTGGGGGTAAATATTTTATCCAGGCACAGTAAATGCATAACCAAACACCCAGACTAGAGAACATATGGTGACTTATTAAAAATATTTGAGATTTAATATAATCAGTCATCCATATCTTTATCCATGGATCCAACTGTCCATGGCTTGAAAATACTCCAAAAATATACAAATTCCAAAAAGCAAACCTTGATTTTGCTATTTTATGTAAAGGACACTTATTTTACTATGCTATTTCATTTAATAGGACTTTGAGCATCCAGATTTTGGTATCCAGAGGAGGTTCTGGAACCAAACCCCAGAGGATACCAAGGCCTACTAGTACGTTAGATATGGCTTTTTACTTCTGCTTATGGTTTCAGCTTTGCAGAGGTTTGCTGCTATTTCATTTCAAAATAATCATGTTTTGCTGTCATACTTACCTTGTTTGCACTTCATTGTACTTGAGATAGATACATATACATTTGATTCAAGTTGTTCACCTTCAACTTGAAATGTAGGCTATAATGTATCAGATGCCAGACCCCACATCTGCTAACACTTCCAATTACAGTATTTAAAACGGAGGTCTGGTAGCTGCAGTGAGCCAGCGTTAGTATCAACTGTTACAAATTGATTCTAAAGTCTTCGACTTCACATTGATTCAAAAGTCTTCATAAAAGTTTTAAAATTGAGAAGTGTTCCTGTTACTTAAGAATGTATTTTTAAAAATCCCCAAAACTGGGAAATATGAGGGAGGGTACTGAATATCAGAACTCAGTAACAGCTATACAGTATTTAATATAAATCCAGATTATATAGCCTCTTCTCCAGCACCAGAAGTACTCTGGTGTACATAACTCCTGCTCCAACCCAACAATCTTTGGCGACCCTCCCATTGCCCATGTTGTAATAATGCATTTCGCTATACAATTCAATTCACTCTAGAACTCAAGACTGTATCAAATAGAATAATATGCAAAAGTATACCATTGTTAATTATCCAGGTAGACATATAAATGTTGTCAGAATACAACTCCCAGGATTTTGTTCCCCTTGGCTATGCAGGCTAGGGCTGCTGGATGTTGCAGTCCAAAGACATCCGGAGGGCCACACAAATCCCAACACTACTGTAGTGGAATACTGCCACCTCCAGGCTTTTTTTCTAGTAGTGTAATGATGGTCACAATCCTTGGATATTACAGTTATTGCTAACATATTCTTTCACTGGTTTAGGTCACTTCAACGTATATTTAGAACAATTTAAATTTATTTTATAATAAATTTAATGTTTTATGACTATTTGTAGCATTTTCTGTGAGCAACTAATCTTTTAGGATCGTAAAAAGTTGTTTTATAGTATCACATTTTGTGTTTTACTATGGTGCACTTATACCTTTAAAAACTGCAGTTTACCATTAAAAATTCTGCATCATAGTAGGTACAGTCACACTGAAGCAAATAGTATTATTTTGATAAAGTGGCTGCTAAAGAAGAGAAGTACTGGAGAAAGTATAGTATTGTGTTGAAATAATTAATAAACACTTGAGAAACTGAAAGTCTCCTAGTGGCAAGTACCATATTTATCTCATAAACTATGGAGAGAGGGAAGCAATCGCTGTTTTTGCAGCAATATATTTCAGCTTTTTTATCAGCAATATATTTCACCTCTTTTAATAATTCATCATTTTGGTTTCAAGATGTAAATGCAACTTATGCCAAGCTATCAAGTGGTAACTAAGCACTGTATCTCATAAAAGTTTTATGTTACGGAAAATTAAGTCAAATAGGCACGGACGTTTTGTAAAATACAGTAGGAATCATCTGTATTCTAACACACAAACATTCTGTACCAATTAAATACAGTGTAGCAGAAAAAGAATATAAATTACAATTCTTTACAGTAATTGCAAAATACTAGGAGTTAGCTTACTATACATACAAATCAAAGAGCAGCAGCAGCAGCAGCTTGCTTTAGGGTCCCATTATCTCATACTTTCTAAAAAATAAAGAATACAGCAGGCCATTCATGACTGTCTTTTTTACCGTTTGCTACTTTACAAATATCCAGCACAGTATCTGTACATGAAATAGCTCCCCAGTAACAAAAAAGCATAATACAAATCCACAGTATAAAATGAAATTTACAGATCAAATCACTTCAGACCTTTATCTGACCTTGGTCACAGCCAGCAACAAAACAGTACACCTTCAGTAAGATGTACTATTGGTGCTGCTTTGTTTCCTGTCCGTTTTCAAAAGAGAAGCCATTTGTTGAAAATGTTGTCCACCTTTTTTTCCTCTGCAGTTAATACTGTTTCTGCATAGAGATTGCCTGATCGGCCCGTGTTGGCACATGAACCACGCCAAACATACACGCTTTAGGCATTGTAAATATTTTCAATAAATGTCAAGTCAGCACAGTAGCAGGCCCCCCAATAAGACAAAAAATAAAAATGAAAGCCGTTTTCTTCAGTGTGCTTATTAAACAGGATATAAGGCAGCATTGTGCCTGGTGTTAATCTTTAGAAAAATGGCACCAAGCTATCAGTTAAAACAAACATATACAATAAAAACCAGGATATAAACAACAAGTATATCAGCCTAACGTAAGTTCTTTGGTAATTAACAGCATATGGTAGGTTTTCCCTCAAATACATATTCACATCCCACTGACTTCCCACACCACAAAATATTTAACGCAGTGGTTCTCAACCTTCCTAATGCCACGACCCTTTAATACAGTTCCTCATGTTGTGCTGACTCCCAACAATAAAATGATTTTCATCTCAGTTCCCAAGACCATTGGAAATATGTGTTTTCCGATGGTCTTAGGCAACCCCTGTGAAAGGGCCATTTGACCCCCAAAGGGGTTGCAACCCACAGGTTGAGAACCGCTGGTTTTACATATAGTGTAATTTGTTGAGCAACAAAATCAAGTACCTCACAGTTCTAGCTACAAAGAGCACAATCTTATGCATACCTATTCAGGTGTAAATTCCACTGAGTTCAATGGGGCTTACTCCCAAATGTGTATAGGGTTGCAGTTTAACAATTTAGTGTGCAGATGTGTTGGCCTGCAGGCAGGCAAGTGATAAAGTTTCTCTCTCTCTCTCTCTCTCTCTCCATATATATATATATTATTTATTTATTTATTTTAAAAAAAGAACTAGAGAAATGTGTACATAATTCAAACATTTAGTTACAATAGATTAAAACTATACAATTTCTTTGAAAAAAGTCCCACACTGTGATGTGTGCAGCAAGTGCAAAAACAAGAACAAAACTGCAGCTTCAGTTAATCCAAGATTTCCTGATCTCCTGTTTTCTAGAAAAAGCAGAAGCTGCTGCATCTCCTGATTGACAGAGGCTTCCTGTCCCTGTTTTGAAAGAGGGCGGCCCTTGAAGAACTGAACTCTTCCATTTCTCCATGTTCGATGATACCTGAGATTGTGAAGTGCTACTGCATGTCTTTGTGGGAGCTGGTGTTTTCGTGAGGCATTCAGGACGAACAAACATCCCATGTTGTGGCTTGCAGCGGAAGTACTCTCTACCTTTTACAGTTCCATCATGTGTCCCTTAAAACAAACATACAAAGAGTTAAATGATCATCTTGATATTGTGAGACTCACTGTATTCTAATTAAGAGTTACACTGAAGATTTAGAAGTCTCTGAGCCATCACTGGACTTCAAATCACAGGAACTGTTTGGAAATTTTCAATGTTTTCAAGAAATGTAATGAGATATATTCACTGTTTTTGATTGAGCTGATGAACTCATGTTTTTTTACAAATATATTTTATAGTATCCACAAGGGATTCATGGCATTCTAAATGCAACCATAAATTGATGCAGATCTAAATACTGGTATAGTTAATTGCTGCATAACTATAGAAACTAGGAAGGAAATTGCTGTTTTCAGTTGTCAAAATCTCCATCCATCACTTCTGTTCATAAATATTGTCTGGTTGCAGAGATATGCTGGGAATATATTGTATCGATACCAGTATCATTTTAATATGTACTGATTTTTTTCCAAAATAGATGGCCTCTCACATTATCTGATACCTGAATGAAGCACAGTTTACAGCAATGGAAATAGGGATGAGGAGCCTACAAGGTCTATCACTTACCACTAGCCTAACACCCTAATGGACCATCCCTCTGACTGGCTTAACTGTTTGATTATTTTTAATTTTAATTCTTTTTAATTCTTGTGATTGTTTAATTGCTATTTTGTGGTAGTAGGAGAGGGAATTAATGGGAAGTATTTTAACTGTATGCTGTATTTTATACTGTGTTTTAATTGATGTTGTAAGCTGCCTCGATCCTGTGGGAGAGGCGGCATATAAATAAAAATTTATTATTATTATTATCTATGTTGGCTAAGGCTGATGGACTATGGAATTTGACACAATTGGAGAAGCAGGGGTGTTAAAGCTGAATCAGAAATAGCATTGAATACATTATGCACTAAATACATTGAGTCATTTGTTGTTGTTGCTTGCCTTCAAGTCATTTTACACCTATGGAGACACTAAGGCAAACCTATCATAGGATCTTCTGGGCAGGATTTTGTTAAGAGGGGGTTTGCCATTGTGTTTCTCTGAGGCTGGGAGAATGTGTCTTGTTCAAGGTCACCCAGTGGGTTTCCATGGCCAATTGAGGATTTGAATCCTGATCTCCCAGAGTCCTAGTCCAACACTCAAACCATTGTACCATATTGACTCTAACCTATTTATTTGCTAAGCAGGAATTATCCTCCTAGGTGCAAGACATTCACATCTGACAATAACATATCAAGTTCCAACTCTAAAATTCAAATGATAAACTCTGAATTCCACTCAAACCCATTCATAATAAAAAATCAAATTTAATAAGAATGCTAAACTGTACTGAAAAGTATTTTAAGGTTTGTGAAGAGAAAATTCCACTCAAACCAGTTCACAATTAAAAATCAAATTCAGTAAGAATGCTAAACTGTACTGGGGAAAAACCCCAGGTTTCATAAATATTACCAAATGGTGGAAGAATCATAAGCTTACTATTGAAGATCTCTTCATTCTCAATTTCAACTCTGATTTTTCCTCAACCATAAGCTACATATACACTGACTCTCAACTCAGCTCCGTTTTCCCATCGTCCAGCTATAACACACAGGACAGTAAAACTGATTGCTGAGTTCTAAAATATGGGCTTCACATCCCTCCCATCAGATAGCCTTGACTACAACACAAGTCTTTTTTTTTATTATTAGCCCTGGGTGGAGATGGGGATAATAATCTTTCTTGGGGTGTGGGAGCGTGTGGAGAATATATGTAAGCCTTGACTTTCATATTTGGAAAAAAAACTTAGAATATTAGAATATGAATAAATACAAAGTTCAACATGCGTCCCCAATTTCACAGGTTCATGTTTTCTTGTCCTCAGATACAGGACACAAAAGTATTATTAAACAACTTTGTGGCACAAAATTCTTCATATATTCTGAAAATGAAAATGTCTTACCCGCTGGGAAATGTAATTCAACGCCAACCCAGGTACTAGTTGAAAAATCCACAGGCCCAACATATCTTACTATGCCAGTCTTATCACTACCAATATACACTTCTTCCCCCACTGCCACCAAATTAGAGGTCTCTTCAGATGTAATATTTTCATGAGAGGCATCTGCAAGACTTTTTCTTGTGAAGTTCTCTGCTATTAAAGAATCTGCATATGTCTGGCAAAATGAAGCCTCTTTTATTCTGACTGCCAATAAAGGGTCTTCAATACTGTTTGACAGCTGGTATCCTACTGGTAGGCATTCCAAATGCTTCACAGGACTGTCCTGGTTGTGAGCATTTTTAGGGAGATCTGATGCATAGTTCACTCCAGCTGTTGAGAGTTTTGTTCTTCTGCTAGCACCACCACTGGAAGAGAATTGTGGATGAATTGAATATTCAAGTTCCTTTCCATCATCAACACCCATGAATTCCGTAAATGCATGATCTTCAAAAACATTTGAAGTGTGTTCCACGGTTGCTTCTCGAGATGGAAATTCAATCCCCCGTCGTCTCTTTTTATTAGCCGATGACTCCAAAGATGAATAATGTGACTTTGCAGCATCTGTACCAGCACTTTCAGAAACTGGAATCTCTATTGCTAAGGCACCATTTCCTTTTACTGGTGACATGGATTTTGAGTATTTGGCCAAATCCTTTTCTGGCTCTGAAGTTTCCTTGTTTGAAGATTTCAAGTCATAGGTTAGGTGGACTACAGAATGGTCATTCAAGTCCAAATCTCTTATCTGATTAGCTAATTGATCTGTGCTGTCACTACAAGGAACAAGCATATCAGATAAAGTTGCATTAGAGGCACTGTGGGAAAAGTAGCCACTAGTAATACTGCTTGTGGTGGGGCTACGAGATACTTCTTTTTCAAGAACACGAGAGTTTACAAAATCTCCTTTAGAGGACAACCATTCCCTGTTTTCCAGGCTGGCATTGTAAACACTGAAGTCAGCAAACTCTTCGGGCACGTAAGGTTTCTTGTTAATGGCCTCCAGCTCATCATCTTCCTCAGAGTCCTGCTAAAATTGTAAAAATTAACAGTTAGTATTGCTGCATTTAAATAGTACATGGCACATTGTCAATGAAGAATGAACATAGTAAATACCTAGTTGAAGAATGAATGTAGTAAATACCTAGTAATGAGATACTAAAAAGTACTAAGAATGTTGTTTAGTCAACAGTCTTTAATGTAAAGATGCTAGCAATCATGCAATTTCAAAATGAGCCCTATCCATATGGCAGAAAAACCATCATTTTTATTTAAACATTTTGCTCACTCACAATGTTCTAGTCTTTCTATCTTTTTTGTTGCAAACAGATGCACTGAAAAGATGCAACATACAGCCATTTCCAAACATTTGCATTCACCACAAAGTACATAGTTTTCTCACAGGGATGTATACCAGATGATATTATTTATTTATTTAGGATTTTAAACAGGACAGCTTTGGTTATCAAGGATTCTGAAAGAATCATTATTTTAGAAAGTTTTATCTGCAGCCAGTTCCTGTAAAGAACAATGGTGTATACCACTTGTCCTATAATAAAACAGATTGTGTGTATGAATGGCTACTTGTGTATAAGAGATCAATCAACGTCTTCTTTTTTTCCTGAGGCACTGAACAAGACTATGAGCCTGCATTTAATTTCAACTTGATTTCAACTGAATTTGCTCTGTAGCAGGGTTGTTGTTTTTTAAAGAGCATCTGCTATTCACATTATTCTCAAGAGTTTGATTCTTGTGGTAATAAAGACAGTTATATTCCCATTATCTCAGAAGCCTTACGGCTGGGATCCAAATTGCTGCTTGATGTTAATCCAGAGAGTTGTAAATCTGGTAGAATGTTTGATTTTTCTTTCATCATCCATGCGACATCACAGATACCTCCCCTAATTTATAATAGTTTGCTATGATGGATGGGGTTCTATGTGGTATGAGAAAAACAAATGTGAAACCATTTTGGCTTCATGGTATTGGTTGTACCATTCTCTGGATCCTGAGGGAGTACACTTCCTAGGTTCTAGTTTCAGATCGTATACATCTTTTGCCTTTTACTAAAAATTTCAATACCCATCTTCTTAGACAGTTAAGACACTGCATCACTTCTTGCTGCCATTTCAGTCAATACACAGGTTTTAAAAAAGAGTTATAGGGGCATTCTTAGAGAGGTTTTACATGGTTTTGGCTGATAATTTCCCAAAAATCATGCAGAAAAATTGGGGGAGGTGTTTGAGGGCTGCAAAAATGGTTTTGGGGGGATGTTTGTGGACTGTGGGCTGCACTTTCTCCATCCCTGACATAAGCAAAAGCATGTAAAGATAACAACTGTGGTGAAGACTGCACTGGAAAAAAATTATGCAGCAGTCCACTCTTGTTCATATACAGTAGACTCTATTTAGAGTCTGAATGAAAAACAGTTTTTCAAGCCCTCTGCAAGTCTGGTGACATGAAGTAGTATTGCCAGATCACTTTATGTCATCAGTTCCAGGGAGCTGGCTTCGTATGTCCCACATTCTTCTTAATGGAATACTGAACAAAGCACCAGATGTAAAAACAATCTTGCAACTGTATCATGGAGGCTTTGTCACCCCATCAAGGATGGGGCAGAGCTTTGAGAAAGGGCCTTCTTCTCATGACTATAAGCAGGCTGAACAGAGAAATGCCCCTGATTTATATCCAAGTATCAAAAAATAAACATGAATATTAAATCTTTTGCCTAGCAAGAGAATGGAGTTGAGAATCAGTAATATATTCAAGAAACTATTCAGTGGACAATGTGCTCCTGCCGTTGTTAAAGAGCAGGCATGAATGTACTCCTTCCCATCTCTTTTTTGAGTGTCATGTAAACCTGGGGAATATCTTGCTACTGATATATGGTAAATTGCTCTGGGCAATAGTGTCACTCAGTGTGTGTGTGGTGGGGGGAGGCTGCTGGGAGGGGCCAAAAGGGTCTGTTGGGCCCTCTCCTTTGCTGTGGTGGAAGAGGTCTGCTCACGAGGAAGCCTCTGCCCCCACAGCAATATGGGAGAGGGTCGCTCAGTCTGTTGCTTTGCTGCGGCAGTAGAAGTCTACTCGTAAGGATGCCTCTACCACTGCAGCAAGCCAGGAGAGATGCCATGGTAAGCCAAAAGGTGTGCAATGAGAGGAGAGCCCAAACAGGTGTCACCCCTCTTCTGTGATGTTACTCGGTGAGGGCTGCATCCCCCTAGTGACACCACTGCCTCTGAGAACCTTTATGGTGAAAGTATGACTTTAAATAAAAGCTACTAACATAGCCTGAAACTATGGATGTTGACAGGTGTACCAGGCACTAGGAAACTTATTTTCTCATGGAATTATTGATTTGTAATGTCTTACCATGGAGGTACAGATGACTCCCTTTATGTTGAATTCAATTTGTATATAGCCTTATCTGACAATATGCAGTGTCATATATAGTGTCCTCTGACCTTTAGTTCTCTCAGAATACAGAACAGATGACATTCTACCAATGAATTTGTTGCTTTTACTCTTTTTGCAAGTTTCTAGTACAACTTTTATTGTGTTAAGCTACTTAAATTGCAATCTCAGTTTGTATTTGAATTAATTATCCTGGTGCTTCTTAAACTATCTAATGTGGTGGATTTGCAGGAGTTCCCCCATCAACATTTCCATCCACTGGCTACAATTGTTTATTTATTTATTTATTTCCCTGGAAACACTGCAGACCAGCATCCAATAGCTCACAGACCAGCACTGGTTTATAGACTTCTACTTAGTAGCACCAACCTAGCCTATTCTTTCCAAATCAGTCTCTGTGTAGTTTCTTCCACTTCCTTCAGTGGCTAATTATTCACTGAAACATATACCCACTTTAAAGCAAGTCAACGAGGTTGTAGTAACAGTAATAAACAAGGTGGACTGCACATGTATAAACCAGGCAGACTTTTTAGAAGTTCCCTATATTTTAAATAAGCTATTTGTAATACATCATCATCATTGCAAGCAGACATACTGACATACAATCTAAATTACTTTCACAGTAATAATAACGAGGCAATTACACAAAGGCAATCCATGGCTTGAATCTAAGGCATATGTTAACACAAAGTACTTCCATTCACCAAAGGATGAGTGATATCCAGTTTCTGGTGATTCTCTCTTCTATTGTCCCAGAAACCATGCCCCTCAGGATCAATTTTCGGGGAGGGAGAAGCAGTGGAAAAGCTCCATTCTGTGAGGGGAGGGCTTAATTCTATGTCTTAGTGTATATGTAGTAGAGCAGCAGGAACCATACAGTCCACAGACTGCATGAAATCTAGGGGTGGGAGTCCCATATGGCCCTTGTCCCATGGATAACCACAAACCTTCCCAAGCCTGAATGTATTTATTTTTTTAAATGGGCTGAAAAAAACTTTTCTGGCCAAAAGTGTCCACTAGGGAATCAGGGTTTTGCCCCTCAATGCTGTCTTGCTCTCCCCAACTGTCAAATATTACTTCTAAGTGACCAGAAATTACTACCTGTCACTTGTTGGGTTCCCTATGAAGGCAAACAGCTTTTGATGATCTTGAGGGTTGCCTGTCTTTTAAAAGGATTGATTCATTTAGTAATTTAAACTGATTTAAGCCTACAATACCATCCTCAGTCACTAGGTGATAGCCTTTCCTAACAATAAAAGGGGAAGCTGTACTCAAACCTGGCATAATCATTTTTTGCAGAAAGGCTCTATAGAACTCCATGTGGACCAGAGGTATGTAGTGAAAACAACACATGTGTGTGACTTCTGTTTCCTTCTCCAGGGCCTTCAAACTCTTATAGGAAAAAAAAAAACTCTTACAAAAAGTGTAGGGGGGAGGAGAGGATCCTGGTGCCCAATAAAGTGGGAGGAAGGTACTGAATGTGCACTAGAATGGCAAGAAACATCTCTAGAATTGAGGGAGAACTGGAAAAAAGAGAATGAGCAGAAAATAAGAGAAAAAGAAAACTATCACCAGGGTGGGAAATGAAAAAGATAGTCTGAGGTTGAGGGATCAGAAAAAGTACCTGAAGAGACATCTGTGAGAGAAAAAGAACAGCAGGTTCATAGTTAAGAGCAGCCAATCTGGATCAGCAGATGAGGAAAGAGAAAGAAAGACAGTACTGAGCACTAGGGTGAGGACAGGAGGCCTGAGGTAAACCAGGATACTTCTGCCAGTATTAATCTAAATTTATATAAAAGCATTTTAACTGTCATTTTGGCAGATAGCTAAGCCATACAGTATAGATCTAGCAAGAAGTCCTGTTTTGGGAGGAAAATGGTAAGTATTGAAGAGCAATTAGAGGTTGTCTGGTCAGAACTTCTATACGCTCATACTTGTTACAATTGATTTCTATGACTTAAAGCCAAAAATCTGTAATGTGGGCTCACTATCAGACTTAACCCTTTCCTACTCTGAAGGACCCTTTTGGAGAAAATATAAAAGCTAAAGAAAAATTAATTTTGGGCAACGTCAGAAGTACAGAACAATAAAAACTTGTACCTGACTCCACAGTCCACACATTTTCTATACCTTAAAATAGCTCTTTCTAAGATCTACAAAGAACATAATCTATATACTGATATCACCCAATTTCTTTTTCAATTCCTAAAGTCCATGAGCAAAGTATAGAAACTTGTCAATATTTTCTCTGCACATATTTTTTATAACAGTGAAATATGTATTAGTATATAGTCATGCAGAATGTATTGCTGTTACTATATCTATTTCTAGAGACCTTACAAAATATGTACAAAAAATTGTCCATAAACTCACTATACCATATGCTCACAGCTGTTCCTGGAGGTTTTAAGTGAGGTCACAAGCAAACAAAATGAATCATGCAGGATATATCTGTGAAGAAGGTTCTCACTGTGTAGCTTCACTGAAAATTTACAAGCACCTAGCACATGGTTTTTGTTTTACTGAAGAGTAAAGGACTTGCCAGTACTCTTTCTTCTTGAGACCATGCCTAATATGGTCTTTTGCTTTAGTAAATTCAGTATTATTATTGTGATAGCAAAACTTCTTCTGTTCATATCAGATTTCACTGGATTTATCAGAATAAAGAAAGGACAGTGTAAGTATCAGCAGACAACTTAAACTAGTATTAGAATCTAGAAATTATTCAGATATATTTGGATTTCCTGCTGAAGCTCAGAAATCACAGGGGCAGGCTTACACAAGCCTACTACACCACTAATTTTAAGAAGAACTTCCCTCATAAAGAGTTGTTCCTGTTTTTAAGCAATAAGACTTAAATTTGCTACATTTACAGCAATTCTAGCTCCTGTGTTTCTTTCATTCATTCATTCAATCTCTGACTGAGAAGCCAATAATATCAGCTGCCTCTCAAAAACAAACACGGATTTCATCACAAGGTGATATCAAGACTATTGCTGCCCAACAGGACATGTTACTAACATACACAACTGGTAAGTAGAAAAATGCTATTAATTATGATAAGATATTAGTTCAGTGAAAAGAATGGTGTTAATAGCACAAGATTACTAGTGAAAAATTTCAAATAGTTCTTGATTTCAACCACCTGTAGGAAATTACAATTGTATGCTATGGATTAGAGCAGGAGTGGGAAAATGGGCATGGAAGAAAATTTTGTGATGTTTTTACTCTCCCACATCCCAGTTGTTTTAAGGCCGGAAGATGACTCTTCTCAACCAGGAAGTCAACTATACGTTGACTTGAGTTTTATATCTTGGCTGTAAAAAGGCCTTTCCTAGACATAAAACAGCGTAGGTTGGATCAAAACACAGTGAAGTTACTCTCATGACTCTTAAAAGATGTGTGTGTGTGTGTGTGTGTGTGTGTGTGTGTGTGTGGTGGGGCCTTTTGTGGATTTCATATCTTAAAAAACTTTTTTAAAAATCCAGGGACACAATGGGGAAGGTCCCACTGGTCCCATAGGAAGCCAGTTAGTACCCCAAACTACTAACAGCCTAATCCTGGTCTAGAAGAACCAAGTTCAATTCAAATAAGGCTGGGGTTTTTTGGCTGGTGTTGTGATGACAAACCTGTGTTGAAACACAATTAGTAATGCTGAAAAGTTTGATTCACAGTTTTGCTCATGGGATTCTCCCATTTTAAGAAATCTGATGGCAGCTCTTGCCCTCTCTACAACACCCCAGTGTTACTCTGGTGTGCTGGAGAACCCTTCAGTACAACATGGTAGGTGACATGGTAGTGCTGTTGGTGGAATTAGTGGAACCTTCCTGAACCTCAATCCTCTTTACAAATAAAAGAGATTCTCCTTTAAAGCAAGGCAGGCAAATCTACCCAGTATATTTTATTAAGTTGATTGCCCTGGCAAGGAAACCAAGGGAGGCAGATGTTTCAAATAAAAGAGAACAACATATCCATTCTGGTTCATGCTTTAAACATTTGTTTTCCAATTTTCAGATGGAAAACAAATGTTTAAAGAGTGCAACAGAATGGATACATTGTTCTCTTCTCTTTTTTTTAAACATCTGAAAAATTAAAGCATTACCATTCACTACTTTTCCAGAACTTTTTCATATGTAATCTAGAATGTTCTTAGCTTGACTCAGCTAAAAATGATCCAGATTACAAATGAAGAAGTGCTGTAAAACTAGTGAATGCTAACACTTCAATTTTTGACCAGGGGGAAAGGTAGAGGGAGAAAAATTTGATGCTTGCTAGTGAATATGATCCAACTTTACCCCTCAAAATTACATAAATGATTTTAAAATATGCATTTTGTGACATGCATAAAAGCCAGTATGTAGTAAGGCACACTGTATGCACATGTTTTCCCCACTACAGTTTAGCATAAAAGCATGAAAGGGCCTAAACCACCACCAGGCATTACAATAGAAACAGGTGCAACACTTACAATCTTCTCCTCATGCATGCTATTGGGTTCTACTGGCATGCTACAGACATTACTTCCTGAGGGCACAACACAACCAGTGTTATGTACATGAGATGATGGCATGCTCTGCAAAGGTTAAGACACACAAGACATCACATCAAACTCATACAAGTTAGTAAGTCAGGTGGTTATCTTATTAAAACAACTGAGGCAAGGAAGGTGAACGGCCCACCTTAACTAAAGAAATCCATTTTGCAAGGCTTTGGTGTCTTTAAAAAATTTGTGGAAAATATGAAACATTTTCCAAATTTAATAGAAATTGACAAGTTAGGACAGATGTTTCACAGACACACATTTAAGCAAAAACAAACTCCACAGAGAAATGTTTACCAAAAGAGGAAAAAACTGGTATTCCAATAGAGACCAAGAAGTTGGACAACTGTAATTCAGGATTTCAAATGCTCCATGTCTATGAAAACTGCAAGGCAAAGGTCAGAAATGTATCCAGATTCAGAAAATATAATATTGTTTTATTACAATTACCTACCTCTTTGCTAAGCAGAGGCCGAGTTTCAAGAGAGGTCTTTTTGTTTTCTTCTTTTACTGGCATTAAGGGTTTGAAAAACTTGGGTGGCTGTGGAGAAAATGCTTTAAATGGGCTGACAGTTGAGGGATGTGGATTCTCCGACACATAACCTTTGGAGAATAAAAATATACACAAACACATACGTATACACACACATACAAGATTAGCTATTCTAACATAAGATTGCAAAAATAAAACATCAATTATAAAAAAAAAAGATAAATCATAACAGGATAATAATCACATTTGTTCCTTATGTGCCATCCAATTGAATCATTTGTGGTCATTTTGTTCATACCTCTAAGATAAGATGTTGCTGTTATGCTCAGAAATAGCAGTTGAGGTTGGGATGACACAAATTATGCAAATCCAGTATTTAAATTTTCCCATATTTTTGATCTGAATCTATGTGCATTCATCATAGACAGCTAAAAGGAACAAACATTGTGTCTCAAAATTGTTAACCAGTTGTTAGTCTTGTTACTTGCACCAACACATGGACTACATTTCTGTTGCAGCGTAATATAACCAAGAAAGAATACTGGTCTATTGTGATAGCCTACAAAACTACCATTAATTTAAATAACTAATCATAAGTAATCTGGGCATTAAAAATGGACTACAATGTGTTAAAGTCAGTTTGCCAATCAATTATCATGTGTTGACTAAATTGCCACTAATTTTACTCCTCCTCCTCCTCCTCCACATCATTATTAATAATAATACCTAATACCCACTCTATATTGTAAGAATTCTGCAATTTACAATAAAACCAGTTTAATTTCATATAAAAAACTGTAAAAATGACTGAAACCTTCTAAGAACCTATTAAACAGATTTTAAAAGTTAAAAGACATTCTAAACTATGTATATGTAAAGATAATTATGAAATCATTAGTCCAAGAGTATGTAATAAGAAATTATGCTTTAACTTGGCACCAGAATGACCTAGCACTGCTGCCAATGAGGCCTCTATGGGGAAGGCATTCCACAACTGGTTCCAGAGTGGAGAAATTATTCAGGTCTGTTTTCATGAATATGTATTTGCATATATTATTATTCCCAGTTTTCCAGTCTTGTTCCTTGTAACCTCTTCAGAGAAATTATCATTTTTCAGTTTAACCTATTATGCTAAGTGCCAAGTCCACTGATGGAATAATGTATTTTTTAAATAGTTTGATCAACCTACCTGCAACCAAAAGCAGCCAAATTTCTATACTAAGAATTTGAATCTTAAAACTAGATTTATTAATTTAAAGATTTGGCCAATTTGGAACTGCTGGTATTTTCTTATTAAAGGGAGGGGGGGAAATCCACCTGGGAAGCCAGAAATATCTGTGAAGTAGCCAGTTCTAATAAGAATGTATGCACATATAACTTTCTTTGCATTATCCATCCCACAGGAGATAGTTTATGGAACCAAGGAAGCAGCCCTCTATTAACTTGTTCACCTAGCTCAGTATTGCTTTCTAGCACTGGAAGTGGCTTTCTCAGGTATCAAAAAGTGGCCTTCAAAGGTATCAAAAAGAAAGGAATGTCTCTGTGTCTGTGAAAGAAACAACTCCAGCAGATTGTTTTAAAACCCTGTATGGTTTTTTTAAAAACACAGGCTGAGTATTTTACACATGCACAAATGCACCAAGAGTCTAAAGATAGTAAATCTAGAGGTAAATTTCATTTATACCATTGATCCTGTTTTCACTATTTCAAAAATGTTTAGTGACCTACTTAAAACAGAATAAAATCTTACCGCCAACATCCTTATTTCTGCGTGGTGATTCCCTCGGTAAAGTACCATAACATGATACATCTTGGTAACTTGAAGAACATTCTAATACATCTAGATGACCTTCTGACCAGCCCTAAAGTCATAACCCAAATAAAAACAGGAACATGTTAAGCCACAAACTAAGACAGTATTTTGTTTTCTAAGAATCAATTCTCTCTTTCCTTTTATAATATCATGAATGCTTTGCAGTGCAATATTTTGCTTGTTTACTGAAAAGTATGTTTCACAAGGCACCTTGGGTAGAGCTTGCTCCATAGCAAATGTGTTTAGGATTGCAGTTTTATTTTGTCAATCTCTGTTACAAAACTATCAAGTACTCTCTATGGGTGTACAAATTTGTTTCTCCTTGTAATAGCAATTGTACAGAATTTGTACAGAAAAAGTCACTACTTATCCACTATTGGCTTACTTTTTTTGTTTTCTTTTTGAGCCAGCAGATAGATCCATTTAATTTCATGCATCAGAATACTGCCTGATCAGAGTGTATGTAGCATAAACATGCACGCAATAATGCATGTGTAATTCATCCATCTATATAAATAAATCTGCATATACATGTGATTTTTAAAAGGTTATTTGAAGGACAGTATCTTCCCACTAGAGCACTGAGATCATCAGGAGAGGACCTTCTCTCTGTCCTACCACCCTTTCAGTCTTGTTTGGCTGGAACAAGAGAGAGGGTTTTCTTGGTGGCTGATCCCAGGCTCAGGAACTCCCTTCCATCCTAGAGCATCCCTGCTCTCCTTTCGGTGGCAGATAAAAATATTTTTGTGACAGCAAGCTTTTTCAGACTAACAAAGGTTGGGCTTTAAATGCTATGCAAGGTTTGTATAGCGTTTGTATAGAGTTTTAAATATATTTTAAATTTCAATGTGTAATGTTTTTAACTTTTTGAAATTGTTTTTTTTTAACTTTGTACCTACATTTTAATGTTTTGTATTGCTTTTTAACTTATACGGTTTTAAATTGTGTTAGACACCTTGAGTTCCTATACCAGTAGAAAGGCAGGATACAAACAACAACAACAACAACAACAATTTTAGAGTGCTCCTTTCTTGGTAGTATAGCAAACTTTTCACATTTCCATACCATCACTCTCCACTTCTTAAAGATAAACACAGTGGGAAGTGACTAACTCTAATTTTTGGTTTGGGGCAGGAGATGTTATTGGCCAATGTATATATTCAGTTTCCACCACATGATTTTGTATGGTTACCCACCCAACAGCATCTTCAATTGAACAGAAGTGCTGTGACCTGCCCAGACTGCTATTTTTCCAGACCCAAAAAGTAACAGAAGAGTTTGAGTGGCCTGTTACAGACAGCCAAAATAAAGCGGCTTCGAGTCACAGTGGAGGTATGGTGTTTCACTGATGCATGCGTCCTAAGAGTTCCAGAAGCCGCACCAAAGCAAGCTCCCCCTTAAGGGTGGAGCGTGGCTTTGGTGCAACTGGACTCTTAGGACGCATGCATCATTGAAACACCATACCTCCACTGTGACTCGAAGCAGCTTTATTTTGGCTGTCTATGAAAATCTTTTTAGAGCCATTCCTTCTTATTTCAGTTCTATCATTTTCATTCTAGCATAACCTCTCTTCCTCTACTGTTCCACCTCTTGTGTGTCAAATGTACAGTATGTTGTCT
Source organism: Sceloporus undulatus (assembly GCF_019175285.1). Taxonomy (NCBI): domain Eukaryota; kingdom Metazoa; phylum Chordata; class Lepidosauria; order Squamata; family Phrynosomatidae; genus Sceloporus; species Sceloporus undulatus. Next base: position 173,978,017 of record NC_056525.1, read on the forward strand.
TTAACTGTTTTTTTTTTTTAATCCCTTTCTGAATCTTCTCTCACATCTCCCTATAACATAAGTGTAACAGGAATGTTATTTCCAGTATTTAAGGATCAAACAATTTGAAACTTGGGTTGCTCCTCCCTCTTCACTCATAGCAGGCAGGACAAGATTGAAGAGGGTCCTCCCACATTTCCACATGAGCACGTAACCCCCCCCCCGTCTTCAGTCACTTATAAAGACCCAACATTAGGGGAAATGGCGCACAGGCAAGACAAAGTAAGTAAAAGTTTACAGGAGAAATTAGCCAACCTATGGTGGGGATCTGGAATGGAGGTGAATACCCCTTGGCCATGCCACCCCTTGGTAGGTTGCTTGCATCATCTCTCACTTCATGATTTTGGCTTTGGTCCCTGAGAGAATCCTCTTGTACCGCCAGCATTTCAGGAGTGGTTAGGATGTTTGGTCTATATCTACTAGAAATTAATATCTCATACATAGGATCTGATGTTCCTTTTCCCAGTAGATATAATGGAAAATTCTGAAATTTAGGACTTGCCAGAGCCACCCCAACAGGGAGGGTATGCTGGCAGGGAAGACAATTTGAGGCTTGGAACGCTTGCTAAAGGACCCTCCTTCTCACTGACCTTCAGATTGAAGGTGGGGTCCAGGCATAGCACCAAAAAGTCTGGCCTTATTGTGAACAGGTCACTTCTGATTAACAGTGCTCCCAACTCCATGACCTTGAGTGCTAAGGTGATGGCCATCATTAATAACACCTTCCAGATAAGGTGTTTCAAGGATGCCTCCAATAATGGTTCAAAGAGGGGAACTATCAGTGTCTTTAGCACTATGTGCAGATCCCAGGAGGGGAACTGGTGCGCTGTTGGTGGGGACAAATTGGATATGCCCTTCATGAAGATATGACCCTATGGCTGTGATATCACCTTTGCTGCTTGGTTATGTGGCAGAATGGATGCAATAGCTGTGACTTGCATTTTGCTGGTGTTCAGTCTGAGCCCATGATCGATCCCTTCTTATAAGAAATCAAGCAGTGATGCCACTCAGAAGTGCCGACAGTCTACATGTTTTCACATGCACCATTGATAGATCACTCTGAATTTCTATTCTTATACCCTGATGGTGGATGGTCTTCTTGCCACTAGCATCACTAGCAAGGGAACAGCCCTTGTTGCTCAGAATGCTGTGATCAATCTCCAGATGTGTAGGGGTAGCCATGCAGGATCACGGTGATGCACCTGTCCCTGTGCTAGGAGATCCAGACATATGAGTCAGAGTGTCCCAGGGTCAGATTGATGACATCGGAAAACCACACCCTCTTGGTCATGCTGGTGCCACCCAGATGACTATAGTTTTTTTCTTGGCTGATCTTTGCTGTTTGATGTCCATCTGGCTCAGCCAGTCCACTCTCGAGTTGAGGGAGTCTTGTGAATGTTCCACCTCCAGGGACAACAAGTTTTCCTCTGCACAGGACAGAAGCATCTGGGCCTCTGTCATTAGGGAATGTGAGCATGAGCCCCCCCCCCCCTCATGATTTGTATGGACCTTTGTTGTGGTGTTGTCTGTCTGATCATAACCGCCTTCTCTCTGCCCATGTGTATGAGTGCTAGCAGCGCCAGCCTGGTTGCTCTGAGTTCTAACTAGCTGATCCTGTAAGACTGCTTCTCCTTGTTCCATTTCCAGTGGGCACCCCAGGCTGGCATCTGTTGTTATTTGGATCCTCTTTGGTTTCCAGATGGGGCAGCCTCTGCTCACTGCTGGGAAAGGCTACCAACCCAGGGTTCTGTCTACTGTGTAAGCTGAAGCCTTTAACAATTGGTTTGTCTGACCCTGGTTTCAATGAGGGGGCACCTCTCTCAGTAATTCTCTGGTCCAGTGCAAGGATTGAGACTGATGCCATTGCCCTGATGGCACAGGCCAGTGCTTTGTGTGACCTCTTTAGGGCAGTTTCATCCCTTATATTTTCAGGGATTTTTAACATGTCTTTTCCATTCCTGCAAAAAAATTGCTAAGAACACCAGTGCTGATACAGGAGTGGCCATTAAGGAACCCTGCAACTTGTCCTCTTGACTGCATGATGTAGACTGTACAATTTATTGACTGTGCCTGGGGAAGGGCTTTTTGCTGACTGACTGCCTGTTCCTCCCTCACCACCTGCATCCTATTAGTGTGGAGTGGCATTTCCACTGGTGTTGTGTCTATCATGGGGAAGAGCTGTCTGCTTAGCATGGCAGTTTCCTGCTCTCTCTCCTTGGCTTCCTGATGGACAAAGGCTTTCTTGGATGTTCACACTCCCACTGGGTGGCAGGGAATGAGGCTGGGTGAGAGAGGAGGAGGATAAGGCTAAGGATGAAGGGGCAGGCTGTATAGCTGGAGATATATATACTGGCAGAAAAGATAATTGATGAAAACAGGGCTCCATGATAGTTTTTTGTCTTTCATGAGCAGTAGGTGGAAAAAGACTGAAGACAAAGGGGGGCTGCTCTCAAATGTGGATATGGTGGAAGGACCCTCCTCAATCTTGTCCTGCCTGCTATGAAATGGGGACGACCAACCCAAGTTTCAGATGATCTATCCTTTTCTACTGGGAAATTTCTTCTCCTTCCCATCAAGTTGAAGATGCTTGGGGATATGTACCAATGCAGTACCTATACTCCTGAAATAAAAGCATGTGTAACATTCTGACAAGGCAGGAAATCTGTGATTTTGTGAATGGTCCTTGGGGGGAATGAACACATTCACTAAACCTGTTTCATCAATTATGTTTTTTTAACAAAAAATATTCATTCAGTAGATACTAGGTATTACACATCAGTAATCCCAACTATTTTTTCATTAAAATGAAGAAACTGTTAGGAATTTTTGCAATTCATAAATTTCATATAAGTATCCTGGCAAACCTAATTTATCTTTCCTTCTGCCAACCAAAAATAATAATTGAAAAGATTTCATATACAGAATTAAAACAACCTTGCTGAACAGAAGTTACTTAGTATTTTCCTGTTAGTAATGCTGAAACAAATTCTACATTGCTATACTAAACAATATTAAGTAATATATGGCTAAAGACAAAAAATAATCTTTCTTATACCAGTGATTAAGGAAAAGGCATTTATATTGTACTACAGCTTCAAATACTTTCTAAGATTACAGTTGTTCCCAATTAAGTTTTCTGAATTTCCATACCTTATCTTCATCAAAGCCAGAAACATCTAATCGACTAGAAGAAACCTAAAATACAACAATGAATAGTTGTAAGCCAAACTGATCCTATCAGGATATAACTAATTGTTTTGGCTGCATGTGAAAACCACAGTCTTGTTCAGTTTCAGCATATAAGGAGAAACATGGTAACAAACACTCAAGACCTTAACATTCACAGACGATCTTCATTTTGGAAAGTATACAACTCAGTTACACCTGGCAAATGGTTACTGAATATATTAAAAATTCAACCAATATGCAACAATTTCATTTATTTTATTCATTTATTTATTAAATAAATATATACAGTGGACCCTTGTTATACGCTGGGGTTTGGTTCCAAGATCCCCCGAGGATAACAAAATCCATGGATGCTTAAGTCCTATTAAATATAATGACATAGCAAAATGGTGTCTCTTATAAAAAATGGAAAATCAAGGTTTGATATTTGAAATTTATACTTTTTTTTGAACATTTTCAAACCATGGATGCTTGAATCCGTTTATTAAAAATTCTGTGTAATAAATAATAATAATAAAAAAATTATTTCTATCCCACATTTTGCCAGGCAATCAAAGCGGCATACAACAAGTTAAAATACATGCATATATACATAGTGCCCCTCTCAAAACAAGATATAAGAAGGGCTGACTGTATATCCCATTATATTCTGTAAGCAGCTGAGAAAGCAACTTAATCTGCTAAAAGAAATTCCTTTCTAATTTTTAACTTAAACTATTCTTCCAGTTCATGCCTTTACTGTTGATTGCAACAAATGGAAAATAGGAATCTAATATTGATTTCATCACTGCACCTGGTCACTTATTTTAAAAATGCCTCTCCATGTATTTGTCTATAAACATGAAAGACCATCTTACATTGTGAACATTTGGTGTGCTAATACTCCTCTGTATGTGTCGAGTCTTTGTAGAAAGAGCTTCTTTGATGGTGACTGCCTGTTTTAAGACAGAAAAAGGTAATACACACAGAGGGACACATTTCCCGTGACAGAAGCAGGCAACTATGAGGTGCAATTCTATTCATTCCTACTCAAAAACAAGCCCCACCGTAGGAAGAGCATCCACACATTACAGTGGGCCCTTGATATCTGCGAGGTAAAAAAAAGAAAGAAATTAAATGTTTCATAACTTCAGTCTGCGGATGCTAAAATCCGCTGATACCAAATCCTTGGTTAGTAAGGGCCTCCTGTACATTTATTTATAGAGTACAGTAGGCCCTTGACATTTGCGGCTTTGACATTCATGGTTTCAATTATTTGCAAGGTCTTTGCTATGTGCACGCACACTCCTCCTCCCTGCTGGGCTTTTCCCCTCAGGAGAAAAAGCCTAGGAGGGAGTGAGCAGCCAGGAAGGGTGTGCGTGCATTAACCCCACCCCTTCACCGGTGCGATAGCCAGCTTCCCACAGCCAGTTATCCCAATAGTGCCCCTGTGCCTTCCCTGGTGGGATAGCAGGCTTTCCACAGCCACCTATCCCACTGGGGAAAGGAAAGGAGGAGTGATTGCACCACCACCCCCGCACATTCCCCAGTGGGATAGCAGGCTATAGGAAGCTAGCTATCACATCAGGAAAGGCATGGAGGAGCATGATTGGTCCTCTCACTTCCCCTGCTTATTCACAGTTTTTCCACTTTGGCTGGGGTCTTGAACCCCAAACCCCCGCAAAAGTGGAAGGCCGACTGTACTCTCTTTTGAATTTCTTTTTTACATAACCAGGTTTTAGGCAATATTACAACAATGGACAGAACATTATAACAAAACCTCGTCGTAAAACCAAGTACACATTAATTCTGTCTACTACATCTAAGACTAAAAGCAGATAAAAAGAAGTAAGAGACAGCTCTAAAAGCTACAGTTGTACTACAATGAAACAAAACAGGCTGGAGCTTTGTTTTACTCACCTGCCTTAGTCGTTCAAGACTCAAAATATTTTCCACCTGTAACACGCCACGTGTATACTTCTCAATATAAGTTTCACCATCAGATGTACCCTCATTTTCATTCTTAGCTGCCATTAGAGCCAGAGTCTCTCGATCCTCAATTTCTTCTGTGGCCTAAAAAAAAAGTTATCTGGATAAAACTGATATACAGCCACAACACTACTCAATTTCTCAAGTAGTAGTTTGAGCAAGCAGTTTGCGAGTTTTTCTCAATTTTCCCATTTCCATTTATGGCATCTCTTAATTGAAATGAAGTAAAATTTACCTTTGGTATATTTGACACAATTTCATAGGTCACACCACAGGCATACCATACATTCTTCATGGATATTCTTCGTTTGAGACTCTGGGTAAAACTCTAGGAAAAATGACATTTATTAGCACATAGTAAACAGCATGCCTATGTTTGCATCTAAAAATGCTAGGAAAATATATATATTTATGAAATGCCTTATCACATACAGCGTATGTGAGGCTGAAAGCACACCTAAATTACACGACTATGCCCAATACCTGTTTATTGTAAATATTAGCAGCGATCCTTTTACGTAACATGAGTTCCATTGCAGCTGGATGACTGAGCTGTACTATAATCTTCACGATCAAGTAGATTCTCTCGTTCTGAGGTGTTACCCTATTCAAGTGCACTGAATCATGCACAGAAGAGTCCCAGGCAGCAGTGGCTGAAACCTAAGAGCACAATTCAGTTAAATATGAAAAAGGAAACTAATCTAAATTGCTCAAGTACAGATCTGAAATACAGAAATGGCTAAACAATTTCCAATTTCATTAACATATTTCAAACGAAAGAAAAGCAGCAGCTACATTGAAAATTCTGTAGCATTTTTTAAAATTGGGGGTTGGTTATAGTGAGTCCTCTAAAAGTCCAGAAGAAGAATGCAGCAGTACTCATCTTTACTTTACCAAATATACACCTACACAACAATGCACCTGAGATTATTTAAACTTGACAGCAGGATGATTCTTCGTCCAATACACACAAGAGGTAGCTATCCACACATTGAAAACCATTAAATTGAAACTGCCCCGAGGGCATTGCCAGATGATATGTGGTATATAAACATTTTATATCATCTTTGCTCCCTTCCTTTCCCCCTTCCCCTTCCTCCTCTTTCTCATTTCCATTGGATTTAATTTGGATAATGGGCTAGATTCAGACATAATCACACTTGTAGTTAACCCAATTAATTCAGGGAGAATTAAGTTACTTATATCTAACAGTGACAGAGGTATAGCAGAAGAATAGAGTATAAGCAACTGAGCAAACTACTTAAATCAGACTTTCAAGTATAAACTTTTATACATGTAATGAATATTTCATTTTTACTTTAGGAAAATATGTTAACTAACATGAATTAGAGCAAATCAATGGCCACTTTGTTAAGTGGGAAAAGAACAGAATTTACACACTGTTCCATAAAAATAAAGGAGAGAATAAACATCTGAAGCCTGAAACTTGAACTAGTATTAAATGTATTCAATATGAATACAAATTATATACTTGTATGATAGGATGCAGTAACCATAAATGCTGTGTGGAATAGCTATTGGTAATTTACCTCATCCTTACTGTGTTTTATAATCGGCAGATAAAAGAATTGACTTCCATGCTCCTTTGGTAGTATTGAATTAACACCTGATGCATTTGGACCTATAAGGTGTTCATTGGCACTGAGGTCATCAGCTAACAAAAAGAAAATGGAAGTTACAAGACAGCAAGTTCTAGCATTAAAGAATTCTATCTGCCATAGAGTTCAGCAAAAAAAATCTACAGGTAAAACAAATTATGAAGATTTCAAAACCTTGCATAATTATTTTATGACCCTCAAGTTGGCTCAATAAAGGTATTATTTATAATTTAATAAATATTTTTATTTATTTATGGCCCTTTGCTTTATGTAAGGATTAGTTTATCATGTTTGGACTTTACTTTGGAATGTTCCATTCTACATTAGGAAAGAACTCTATAATTCAATCAATAAGTGTTACTCAACATATTTAGTAAGCAAAACCTGAATTTTCAAGCAGTCACTTCAAATTTAGGGGCCTAACACTTTTTTAAAAACTGCAGTGCAAATTCAACCTTGCGCTCACTCCAACTTACCATTCAAATCAAGGAAAAGTACAGGGACATGTGTTTCCATTCCAGATGGTGGGATCCTAACAATAAGGAAGCATCCCAATCAATATAATGAATCACATATATGTACAGCTATTTTACTGGAAAATGCAATCCAATAAAAGAGTTATTTAAACTTGCATCAATACAGGAGATTAACAAATGGGATCTGCTGCAATGTTTAGCGTTTCTTCTGCAGTCTCACCATAGAGTATAGGGAGTGGAGATTTTTTTTAAAAGTCATAAAATAGTTTTATCTGCCTCAAATATAAAATGCTGTATGCATCTGCTTCATTATAACATTAGTTACACGTTGTAAGTTTCAACATAATTTGTTGATGTTGATAAAATGACTTAGCAGCTTTGATAAGGACTATGCAAACAGTGCTTTCAAAAGAAACCCAAGCTAAATTAATTTAACCAGATTTTGCTAATTTTTTTACAATCTTCCATACAGAATATTGTCCATCTGTATTATGTGGAGTCACTGAACAGAAAATATTAAGGAATTTGTAAGTATATTAATACACAAAGGACATTGAATGCTTCAATTATAACAAGATGGTATAATACACAATCAAAAAATCTTATTGTGAATTTTTATTTCAGATTATTCTATATTGCTAATTCTCTTCACAGCACTATGGTGATGTGGTTTGAAAAACTTCAACATATACAAAAGCATACATGGACTTAGCATTGCAGTTGCTTCTCTTTCCTTTTGGTATTTACTACTTTGCTAAGTGGTTACAATATTCACTTGAAATTGTTATGTAGACTAATTGCAATTCAATGCATTTTTCTTCACTCACCAATTTGCAGGTGCACCTGGGATCCCACTATCCGGTGCTGGAACCAGGACAGCATTTCTTTCTTCTGTTAATCCCACCCATTGTTCTACAAGCCTTGCTTCTCTTTCTATATCATCTTCTAATTTTTCTATGACATAAAAAGGAAAAATACAGCATACAGCCTGCTTTAGATCACCACAAATGCAAATCAGCTTTAATAGATTCAGTATGAATTTTCCTGCAATGATGGATATCCAGTTTTCACTTTCTAATGAGCTAAATATCAGAACAGTTATCTCACTAAATGTTTCTTTCAAGATTAGTTCAGGGATAGTTTTTTTAATTATCCCAGAAGTTATTTAAAATGTTTAATATCCCAGCACAATACTATGCATTTTAACAGCAAAATTCTTCCAAATGATACAAAACTACAAGGGTCACCAACCTTGTTTACTGCTGATTTTTTTAATCTGTTCATCCAAGTATTCTCTCCGTTTTATTAGTGCTTCAGACCACCTCTCTCTCAAACAGTTTAAGTCTTCCTCCTATTGAAGAGAGAGATTTTTTTTCTAAACATACAAAATTCTTTCCATCATAATATATGTATTTAATTTAACACAATTTTGGCTTTGATTGGGAGAAGGTAAGTGAATAGTTTTATGGCTGACATACAGAAGTGTTTAATTTACATTAAATAGTTTATCACCCAGAGAGGTAAGCTTGCCCAACTTGCAAACAGCAAAAAGAAAGAAAAGGTAGTATTGCATCAGCTGCTCCATAGTTAGGTCAATGACATCCATTGTATATTTGTGATTTACAAGCTGATCTAAGCAAAAGAATAAAGCAGTGGCCAACAAACCATTTAGTAGCATATGGAAACAAAAACGATTATAGAGCTATCAACACAGTACCCTCCAACCAGTGTAAATTCCATCATAAGTAAATGCTACCAGAAAACTAAATCATTCTCATGCAAGCAAAAACCCATCATGCAATCATGCTCCCTGATACTATAAGAAATATTTAATCCATTTTCTATAACACATTATCAGGAAGCAATATGAATAGCTGGAAGCAAATTAGTTACTAATTTAGCCTCAATCTACTTTTAACAGTAACAGAACTGTGTATTTAAACCTAGATCTACCATAATCATATCGAAATGTGTGCAGGCCAGCTTCTTGGCAAGTAAATACAAATCCTTCCCACCTTTCTGCTATTTCTCAGCCATGGTGGGTCCCCTGAAGCCACATTTCCCTCACTCAAGCTTCATACTGGAATGATACTTCTAAATGAGAGCCCCCATAGTGGAGGAGTGCTGGCTAAGAAAGGCTGCAGAATTGCAGTCAGTGTACAAAAGTGATTCCTCTCTACTCATCCACAAACCGCTTAAACACTCTCCTATTCATTATTGGACCAGATATGAATTTAAAGATACACAACAATCAACACATGTAGACTAAAGTGCTTATCACACAAAGGGGAAGCACTTCTTCTTCTTCTTCTTCTTTTTTTTTACTGAAAATAATCCATTAATGGCCTCCCATGCTATTGTTGAGCTACTATTTCTCGTGCAAATATTCATTACAATATTGGGTGCTTGTCTGGAGCTCTGCCACGTGGTGTGGGCATGATTTGTTCCCCTTCCCCAGGATTCACTTGCACGGCAACCTCAGTGGTCTTCTGTTAAATGAACAAGGGGTACACTAGCTGGAGTCAATGCTGAAGAGGGTTCATAAGAAAACAGCTCTGATCTTCCCTTTGCTTTCAGAATGCTGTAATACTGTAATTGCAGCACAGCAAAACTACAGATAAATAAAAATAAAATAACCAGGAATTCATTCAAAACTGGAGAACTGAAAAAAGAACCTAAGTTTGATCTTCTGGAATAATTATGCTAAGTTATTTGGAGTGATGTCTGCATTGGATAGTTCTGCAGTTTCTTAAAAGTTTTAATCCCCTTCAAAATGTGATGCTTTACTGTGAAAATGCAAATATGTATTAAGGCTGTTCTCATTAGTGAACCAAAGTTAACAGGCCAGTCTTTTCAAATTAGTTGTTTAACAATACAAGTAAATATTTAGCATACTTGTATCTACAGATAGCACACTGTGATTTAAAGAACTTTCAAACAAATTCTGGATGACAGGTACATAAAAATATTCACTAATTTCACGCAGGGCTGAAAACTTATATTCATATGTGAAAATAAAATCTTTTTTGTTACATAAAAACCTTTCTGCCAGGTCACTCATGTCCCTCACATTGCATAAGTTTCTGAGTATGTTGGTCTCTGCTGTTGCATCCAAGGTAAGAAAGGTCCTTCCTAGGACTCTCTTCCACTAATAAGACATGGAAACCACTTTTTCTGGCCAGCATTCCATCTGTTAGGTTGCCGACAGTTTTTAATTCTTTTAATTTCTGAAATTTTATCTACTGTCCATCTTTTGTATTAACTTTATTATTATATTTTATTGGGCCATTTTAATGGAAAGAGAGGTAAAATATTTTCTGTTCTTTAATCAATTCAGCTACCCACAACATATCAACAGAATGGGATGCCATATGAAAGAACACAACATACTGTAACATTTAATTGAAATGGCTCATTCTGTAAATTAGGAGACCTAGACCTTTTAAAGCAGAGGCATTTCAAAAACTATTTTTCCATGTAGTACTGCTCTTTTGGAGGCCCTCTGGAGTTGATGATAATTAGCATTAGCTGTGCCCCATGCCATGTGATTTGATAGCAACAGCAGCAATACCTGATAACTATCCATATCACCATCATCATCATCTCCTCCTCCTCTCTGGTAGAAAAAAATACACTTTATAAACACACAGAACATGCATTTTTTTTCTTACTAACACATCCCAAATAAGAACATACACAAATCTACAACTTAGATTAAAAAAAAAATCCACCAAATCTAACCTTAGTGGCTCACCATCAAAGCCTCTCTTCTCTCTCGCACATTAGAGAAGATGCACATACGAAGGCCCCTATGACAATGCCTTGTCAACCTGTGGCTTCGTTTGGACTAATGTGCTCCCTTATTTAAATGAGTAATTTAAAATTAAGGTTTTTTGCTATTTGGCATTACCAGGAAGTCCTAAGAATATAGTCAGCCTTCCTCTGTTGGTGCTTATTTACAACAGTAACATTCTGTGATTACATACTCTGGGTGATGGGGAGACTACGATTGGTTCTCTCTGAGCAGGTAAATCTGGACTGTCAAAATGCTGTGCAATCATTTGTTAGGAAATATGTATATGAAATTATGCACGCAAACCAAGAGGCTAGACATGGATGGATTTTTTTTTTAATTTGTGCACAATAATGCTTGCATTAAGCAAGGCAATCTACAGCTAGGCTATCATTGTCAAACCAGATAGTGCTTGCTTCATGCGGTTGGACCTACTTTACATTAGCTTGACCAAAATGTTTGAAGATAAATAAAATATTTAATTTTAGCAATTTTTAAAAAATTATTTAGCTGAGCTTTGTCCATACCCAATATCCCCAGCAGTTTATGTGCCTAACTTTTCATGCTCTCTCACCATTTTTACCTCTAGAAGTCTTAGCAGCAGTACTTCGGAGAGATTTCTCCCATTTTCCTGCCATTATTTTAGCCTCAGAAATGATAATTTTAATACTTTAGTGCTTTCTAGTCACTTACTTTTTCCCTTCTGCATCAGAAATTTTAACAGAAGTGCCCCAAAGATTTTCTCTAGCCCTTTAAAAATTATTCCCTGCTGGCAGCCTCTTCCCCCTTGCTTCTAAGAAGCCCTGTTTGGAACTTCAACTTAAACTGACCAATGCAACAACAAAAAACACTGTCAAATTTAATTATGTGTTATCCCTCCCCCCCCGCCCCCGTGAGCTCAAAGTTGGAATTTTGGTTTCAAACTCGGCACTGCAACTTGGACAATGAACAAAACAACACCATCAATTTTTAAGGCACATTGGATGATATCTTGATTAGTTATGATGAAATATTATTTTACTATTAAATAATACTATCTCCAAATACAGCATAAACAACAAAGCAAATCAACCTTTTATTTCAATGTAGCTTTCTGTCCAAATTATTTTTTTAAAAGCCTAGGAAATACAGCAACATTACGATACAAAACAATATGCTCATAAGTAAATTAGAGAAAGATGAGCTAGGTACTGAGATAAGTGTGGAACCAGTGGAAAGGCAGAACATTGATATCCTACTTTTCTTCTAAGAAGTTCAAGATGAAATTCATGGCTATCCTCTCACTTATTTTATTTTCATTAATACAAAGGTAATGATGGCTTGATCCTGTTTTAACTATTTTGGTTAAAGCAAACCACAGTTTTCAGAGTTTGGCCATAATGTAGAACACTAGTTTACTGCAATCTAAAACATGGCCTTGATTGAGGTAAGGGACCTGCAACCTTCCAGGTGTGCCTGAACTGCATCTCTAATCATGCCTGATTATGTGGGCCAGGGCTATTGGGAGCTGGAATCTAGCATCTGAAGGCCACAGGCTCTTGACCCATAGTTTAAATGATCAGCTCAACCAGACCACTGGGGGGCTGTACAGACAGCTCCGAAGGAGCGGCCTCCAGCCATCCTTTTTACAGCAAGATCAGGGCCACGGCAACCGCATGCTGTGGCCCCGATCTGGCCTTTCCAGGGCACAAAAAAGAGCCACAAAAAGCGTCTTGTTTTTGCGTCCTGGAAAGGGCATGATAGCTGCGGCTTTACGGCGCTCCTTTGGCACTTCGTAGTGCGGACTCAGCACCAGAGGAGCACCGTGACACTGCACGCCATGTGGTCTGCACAGTCCCTGGTTAAGATGCATCTATCTTATTCCAGTGGATCAGAATTAAGGCACTGCTACCCAGAGTAGTGTCTTTTGTTGCCAGTCCCTGATAAGTCCCTAGAAAAGAAATAACTGTAGCAAATGAATACAGATTTGGTACTAGTTTCTGGCATATTGATCCAAAACAAACTGCAGAAATAAACCAGTTTGAGACAGTTTAACTTGGGAACTGTAGTATTGTGAGACATTTAGCCTTCTCTGTCAAAGAGCTCTGGTGCCACAATTCTCAGGACTTCCTAGGACTGATCCAAGGCAGTTAAAGCAGTCTCAACCTGCATGATTTCTGCAGTGTGTTTTGGACCACTGATAAAAGAATTTTGCATGTTCCCACTGAATAGCTTAAAATGCACAGAATTAAGGTGACGGAGAATGCTGCCAACAAGCATCATGGCACTATTTAAATACCATGCTTTCTCTTTCTCACAAAAGCCACTCAGATGTGTCTGGAAGGTCAACAAAAATGGCACGAGGAAAGTAGTAACTATCTGTTTGTCTATGGCATCTGAAATTCTTTTTTTTTTTAATTTTTAAAAAAATTTTATTGAAAAAATACAAATAAGCATACAAACATACATACAAATCTACATATGTACAAATATCTAAATCTTATAAATATACAAATAATTCTGTAACCATAGCAACCTTTACCAACCTTATATCTTATTCCCATCACCTTTATACAACTTTACCTTTTCATTACATATCTGTTTTATTTCCCTTTTCCCTTCTTTCCACCTCCCTCTTTTTCTTTCTTTTCTTAGTTCTCTCTACCTTTCTCTTCTGTCTCCTTTCCTATCTCCTCCTTAAACCTCTTCTTCTACTCTCTTTCTTCAACTCTTTCTAGTTCCAGCTCCTTCTCTTTTTTTCTTTAACAACCTTCCCTTTGTTCCCTTCATGTTTATCCTTACAACTTGATATTCAACATGATATTGACTTTAGCTCTGATATTATACGGATAACTTACAGTGAACATACAGATTCCAGACAAGGTATTTTTAGAAATCACACTTCTATACTACACTGCAATAATTCAGTTATTCAAAGTAAAGTTCATACCTGGTAACTGTCCAAGCCTCTTTGCAGCTTGGTTGATCTGGCAGTTACACAGCCAATGGAGACAGACAGAATGGCTTCCACCATAAGTGGCAATGTTCCTGAATGTTGGACCGGTTTAACCACCACCTGAACTCTACGAGAATGGCCCTGGTTATATACACAGAGGAGAAAACATAAATCATTGTAAACATTTACTAGCATGGTAGTATCGTGTCACCCCCACCCAAGAACAGAAAAACCCACTGTACCTGTCTAAGCTGGAAAACCCCTCCTGTGTTTACATCCTTTGCTGGGTGGAGCTCCACGGCCATATATTCTCCCATTTCATTCAGTTCTTGAATTGAAACCCACATTTCTATTCGGCGCATTACTTCATTCCATCTAAACACAATCCAAAAATAAAATTAACAGGAATGTTCTTCTCAGCACCTCAGTGGAAAATTTCTAGAAGCATTTCTTTTACTCAGTTCAATTGACTGGTGGGAAAGTTCTAATGTACACAAAACTCTCACTGCCCCATATCAACCAATCAGCAGACCATACAAAGGATGCCTTATTTCAATTCCTTTCCCGCTCCCACCACCATCTCCTGGCCTTTTCTCTGCCTCTCTTATATTTCAGACTCCTACAAACACACATTTTCCATCTCTCAACTCCCCACTCACACACCTACACCATCCTACCCAATGAATAGGCTGCTTGTAATGAGATTTCACAAGACTGCAATACCACAAGAATGAAATTATGGTCCAAAACACACTGAAGAAATAATCACGTTTGTGACTGCTTTAACTGCCCTGGTTCAGTGCTAGGGAATCCTAGGAATTGTAGTTTATTGTGGCACCAGAGTTCTCAGACAGAGAAAGCTAAATGTCTCACAAAACTACAGCTCCCAGAATTCCCTAGCACTGAGCCAGGGCAGTTTTAAAGTGGTCACAAACTGGATTATTTCTGCAGTGTGTTTATACTGAGTATACCTATACTGAGTTACCTGTCTCTCAAGGTCCTGGTTTTTGCATGAAGAGTATCCACCTCCCACACAGAACTGCCATTTCCAGCACATCTGTGACCCCAAACCTCAATGGCAAGTGCTCCATCTGCAATGAACTCCAGAAATTCTTCTGTTACATTCACCACATAATCCTACAAAGCAAGACAACAACTCTTATTTTATTAGTTCTGTGGTAAAGACCAAACAACTAGATGCTTAAGATATTTCTGTTAATATACCCTCCTGAGTTATAAAAGGTCCCAGTGAAAAGAGGTAATACTACAAATCAGTTCATATTAATTATCATGCAGTGCCATGAAGATTTCAAGCGATGTTGCCCAGATTTCTTTTTTAATTGTTTTTCCATAAAATTTAAAAACAAACAAGAATGAATTTACCAGAATGATATACTTACTATACTCACATTACATTACACAACATACATTACATTACAAAACAAGACAAAACCTAAAAGAACATGGTAGTCTTCCTGGTCTCTTCATTTATCCTGTTATTTTATTGCTTATCTTACTTCAGAATTTGTTATCTATTTTGACTCCATGTTTATATCCAGTACTTTTTGTTTTTACTAATTCTTTTGTCATTATTTATATCATTTAATATATTTCATTCCAAACCAATCACAGAATCTGTGTCCCATTCTTTTCTTAAATAAACTATCAATGGGTGCCATTCCTTCTTAAATCTGCTTAGTGATTTTTTTAACTATATGTCTGACAACTATAAAAAAGAACTAAGCTCAGTTTTTAAGGACAAGAAATGTTGTGAAAATAGCCATTTCTAAATTATGTGTGTGTTAATATTGAATGTCTTTTTGCTGCTTTTAACTGTAATATGCTTTTAACTGGCTTCAGATCCTGCTGTTAGTTAACTGTTGTTATATATTGATGTTATCATACTAAACTATAACAGCTTTGAGAAAACTTTTGTTAAATACTGCTTTTCCACTTCCTCCACCAGAGGAACACTCTTATCTGTTGCTTACTAGAAGGAATTTAATCCCATCCTTACCATCATGTGGGACTGGTCCCTCCTCCTCCTCCAGTTTTCAAACATTTAATTCTGCTCTTGCTGTTTCCACCATCCACAGATGAGGAAATGATGCTGCTTGCTGATTACCATCTAGGGCAGAAATTGTTTCACCTTGTTCCTATTAATCATCTGAGACTGACACAACTAGCCTTGCCTCTCTGACACTCCTTAAAAGACCACATACAAAATATCAAGGACCATGAGTGTTTTATATTTTTTAAGTAGGTAAGAAATTGGCAAAACCAGTTGATGGCATACATGTACACACAAGAATTAGCATTTTGATACTGTTTTGTCACATATTTGTTATAAAATGGTATTGAATTAAATATGAATAGGATTGTACTATTTTTTACACTAAGCCATTCTGAACCACTTTCAGCATCTACAGTATATATGGAAAACAGGTATGCAAATAAAGTGATGGATTGATGTTTACTTTCCCTAAAGATGAAGGTAGTCACTGGCCCATTTCAAACAGGTAAAAAGTACGTGCCGCGAACGTACTAGGGTTAGAAAGGGGTGTCCTTTCCGGACGCCCCTAACCCTAGTACGCGCTCAGCGCGTACAAAATGGCAGCACCCGTTCTACACAGGCACTGCCATCTTGATGTGGTGGACGCCTAGCGTCCACACATCACATGGTGGAAATGACGCCGCCAGTGTGTCATTGGCGCTTTGGGGCGCAATTTCCGTGGCGCAAAAAGAAGCCGCTACTTTTGGCTTTTTTTGTTGTGTCCAGGAATCGCGCGGTTTGGCCGCTGCGGTTCCCAGACGCAGCAACCACTGCGCCACTCACTCTTTTCTCTGATCAGATCTTTATTACTAGTGGCAAGTTACATAATTCCAGTATATGAGTATAAGACACTGATGGGCCTATTGCACATGGTGGTACAATTGTTGAACTGAAGAGGTTTTAGACTAAAGCGCTTGTAATACGGTTTTGACAATGATGGCACTTTCAGCTATATGTTCTTCCTTCAAGCAAAACAAGCAACAAGAAGGAAGGTTACTACCCCACCCCACCCTTCCTGTCTTCTGCCTCTGAATGGAAGAGAGAATCCCCACTTTGAGGCTATTAGCCTGGGTTATTGCCACCACCAGCTTAAGTCTGTGGCAGGGCTGGATGTTGCCCAGGAGTCTGCCTTTGTCCTTTCCTTCAACTCTGGATTTCTCCTTCTTTTACCTGCCATGAGAAATAGCAGAAAAGCTCACTAGTGTACTGAGCAGGTAGAAAACAAAGAGGGATGGAAATGAGGCATTCATAAGAGGAAAATTTGAATTCTAAATCGCTACCTGTAGTGGTAGCTATTGGGCTATGACTCTGAAGATCAGGTTTGATTCCCAGCTCAGCCACAAAACCCACTGTGTGACTTTGTGAGAGGCACATGCTCTCAGCCTCAGGGGAAGGCAATGCCAAACCTCCTCTGAACAAATCTTCCCAAGAAAACCCCATGATAGGGTCTTAGAGTCGCCATAAGTTGGAAATGACTTGAAGACATGCACCACACACACATACAGATCTATATAAAATGTGAATGTATTATACACACACAGGCACCATCTGCCCAGAATATAACAAGAAGTTGCAGAACTGCAAAATCACAAAACTACCAAAAAATAACAAACCAAAACCCTCTTAGGTCATGTGTAAATAAAACAGAAGATCCTAACACAGCTCTCTATATATGGGCTCTATTACACTGAAGCTGCTGAACTGGCCCTTGATGTCCATGCTAGAAAATTGAGAGTCTGGTCTTTACACTTTACACTGCTACACTTCCCCAGAGTCTGGCAGAGGCAGTGAAAGCTCCTTGCCTCTCCACCAATTTTTTGAGGTTTACACATTTATCTCAACGCACTGTCCTTTAAAAACCTTAGCTCCATAAGATCCAGAAGTGTTCACAATCTCAACCTGGTACATGTCTTTTTGAACGAGTTTTATCACTCACAGTGCTCAGAATTTCTTATGTCCTGCTGCTCCCTTAGTTTTAATATCAATCCTATGATTACCTGTAAGTAAAATTACACCCACACAATGGTGTTGTACTCAGTCGAACAAGACAGTGGGATGACTATTATTATAAACACCATTTACTCTCATAGTCAACACACTTCTTGAAAATGGTTCTCAAATCCATGAACCTGAAGGCTCAGTAAAGTATGAAAAAAACAATTCAGAGAAGAAATGGGAAGCAAATACAGTGGCATGTTAAGAAATGACTAAAGTAGAAAGAAAAACATGGGAAAAAAGGGACTCAAGCAACTGTCTCACAAACAGCAGCTACAAACACAGAAACATTCTAAACATGCTGCTACAGCTACATTGAATGAAAAGGAACAAAGAGCAGGAATAGACCAGCAAGTTAAGCCACCTTCCAGGCGGCTTGAGAGTGCAGCATTTACATGCTGCATGCTCCCAAACTGCCCGGAAGCCACCCAGCTGTTTACAAAGGGATGGCTTCATGACGCTCCAGCGGCGCAGCATTTATGCGCTGCACGCTGCTGTAGCATCATGAAGTTGGCTTCTAGTTGTAGCATGGGTGCAAAGCCAGCTTTTTGCTGGCCAAAAAAGGAGCAGCTTTTTGGCACTCCTTTTTCAGGCAGCTTAAAAGAGAATTGGGGCCGCAGCATGCGATTGCTGGAGACCCAATCTGCCTTCAGGAGAGGCAGATTCAAGCTGCCCCTTCCACTGGTCTATTTCATCCCTAAGAGAAGAAGCAGAAATTTTGCCTAGATAGGCATGGTGTGGTTACCTGTCTCTCAAGGTCTTGATTTTTGCATGAAAAGTATTCACTTTAGCATCCTAACATCCAACAACCTCTAACCTCAAACATCCAACTGGTGATCCCAGAAATAGTGCTGGCTTGTTCAGGTAAGGACATACATCATGTGAATTGAATATAAGAAGGTGGGGGGAAAGCACATGTAATCAACTCCTAGAACCATACTATTTCCCCATCAAATCCACCAGACTGCAATGAAGAACTAAAGCAGACAGAGGTTTTAGATTTTAAAAAGTAAATTGGACAGGAGCTTTTGAACTCTCTGGTGTCTACAAAAAAGGAGAGACAAGAGCTGCTCAGGTTATAGGTAGTTTGTAAACACTGAGGGGAAGCTTCTTGGATACTTTCGTCTTGCATAAGAACCTATTTTAGTCCTGTTTCACAGTTCATTTAAGCACATCTTAATGGAGGTTAGCTTACATAAACTTTTGATTATTAAATATAAGCCTTTTTCCTTGTAAGAGGATCAGACAAGGGAATTCAAGCTGGCATACACAAAGCTTTTAGGCAATTCTTCTTCAGAGTTTCTGAATGTCTAGGGCTCATGTTTTGTCAATGTTCAATATTAAAAAACAGTGTGTAGAAGAGAGACAGTGAATAGGCTTAGAAAGTCTTGATTCATTTGAAAATACACTTTGGGATGACTGTATTTCCTGTTCATTAAGGACAACTGAAACTATTGTATTTCATCTCTCTGTATACCATGATGAAGTTAAATGTATAAACTGCAATGCAAGTATGTGTCCAGATGTGGATGTGTATGCTCAAATATGTGCCCATGGTACTCTAAAAACAAACAAAATAATTACCTTGCAATGAGAAAAAGTCACTGTAAACTGTGCATCCCTGCTTACAGGTGAAGGCACATCAGGATCAACAACTGGTGCAGCAACAGTTGACTCACATTGATCCCAAAAGGTGTATTGACAGAAAACAAAGTTTGAAAGATTCAGTGGCAGTCCTGTTGCTTCTTTAATAATTACCTGGATAAAAGTAAAACTGAAGTTCAGTATACTGTCATACTTATAATAATATATTTTCCTGAACAGAGTATTGAGATACAAAGTACAGGAGTAAATGGGTAAAATTTTAGGTCACAAGGCTTATAAATTTAAAAAAGCACTTTTAACATAAGTATTGTAAAATCTGCAGCTAATCCAGCTCTGAATTCTTATATCTCTTAAAGGAAAGTTAATTTTGTTGACTCTACCTGCCAAACAGAAGCTTTTTCTACAACAGTTACTAAAGATGACTATAAACAGAGAGGTTCTTTAAGGACAACATATCTTAATGGAAGCACAGAAGGAAAATAGATCAGTTACAGAATCACTTACTATTAATGTAAAATAATGCACAGAATATGACATTAATAATACTGTCTGTCGGGGATTATCTGTCGGGGATGCTTTGATTGTGATTTCCTGCATGGCAAGGGATTGGACTAGATGGCCCTTGCAGTCTTTTCCAACTCTATGATTCTATACATCTGATACTTTTATAATATTAGTAAATATAGTATTGCCCTTACCCTGCAAGTGAATTTTTTTGGCCTGTGAATAATTTCTCCATTGTTGTCCATGATTTCTAAACTTCCACTTTCACTGGAGTTTTCAGAAGAGTCATCTCCCTCCACCACACGTTCTGGGACAATACCAGTGACACGCATAACTTCAACATGTAGGCGCCCTGCAACCTGCATCACAGAAACATTAAGATTTAAGACCTTGAGGCAGTGCATGCCACCAGTTTACCCAATGAACATGTACATACAACTTGTACCTTCAGCAAATAAATGAAAGAAACATGTGCACAGAAAAAATGCAAGCCATTCTCAGAACCACTCAATTTACATGTAAGAAATTCCAATGTGTTTACTAAACTGTCACTAACATTTACATAACTAGAAATAAAACAAAACAAAGACAATCCTTCTAAATAATACTCCATAACCTTTTCCTTTTTATCTAGCTCTATATTAAGCATACTTAAGCACTAGTTGGAAAATGAAGTAAAACTGAACTACTTGATTAGAGTCAACAGCTTCAGGTGTCAGTATCATTCTTTCTCTAAAATAATTGTTTTGCATTTCCTCTACCTGCAGCTGAGGATGCAATCAGCAGCATTGAAAATAATGAAGGCAAACAGCAATTCCCCAGTTTACCACAAATCCTTGAACCATTAACACTTGCATATTCATGGGGCGAGGTGTTATCAGTACGTTGATGACACCCAAATATATTTCTCCATGTTTTGGTCATCGGCGACGACGATGGCATTTCTCCCCTCAAACAGTGTCTTGAGGCAATAATGGACTGGATGAGGGAAAACAAGATCAAACTGAATCCAGACAAAATGGAGGTACTCACAGTAGGGGCCCTTAAAACAGGCATAGGTTGCAACCTCCAGTCCTATTGGGGTTCACGCTCTCCTCAAAGGACTGTGTCCGCAGTTTGGGGGTGGTTCTTGATCTGTCGCTTCACATGAGAAATCAGGTGAATGTGACAGTCAAGAGCGCCTGTTATCAGCTTTGGCTGATACGCCAGCTGTGCCCTTTCCTGGAACTGGGAGACCTCGAAACTGTAGTACACACTGGTAACCTCAAGACTTGATTTTTGCAATGCGCTCTACATGGGACTATTCTTGTGCCTAGTCCAGAAACTCCAACTGGTACAGAACATGGCAGCCAGGTTGATAACCGGAACAACTAGGAGTGACCACATAACACCAATATTAAAGTCACTCCACTGGCTGCCTATTAGTTTCCGGGCACAGTACAAGGTGTTGGTTATCACCTTTAGAGCCCTACATGACTTGGGTCCAACTTATCTAAGGGATCGCCTTCTTCCATATAATCCGCCTCATGCCCTCAGGTCCTCTGGGAGAAATTTATTGCAGCCCTTAAAGACCAGACTGACTGCGACCTCCCAGAGGACACTCTCTAAAACCACTCCCAGCCTGTGGAATGGCCTGCCGGATGAGATCCATCAAATTACCAACTTAGACAGCTTCAAGAAAGCTGTCAAGATGGATCTCTTCTGGCAGGCCTTCCCAGAATAGTACTCGGCCAAAATGATCTCTCCCACATATGCTATGATTTCGCTTACCGTCTTTGATTTTAATGATTTTAATGTTTATGTAATTTTAATCCTTAACTGTTTAATTCTTTTTAAGGGGGGGGGATATTGTGTATCTATTGTTGTACTATTTTAATGATGTACGCCACTTTGATTGTCTTAACAAAAAGCAGGATATAAATAAAAGCTTTATTTATTTATTTATTTCAGTTACTTAAACTAAACAGGATAGGTATCAGATACCTATAACCTTACCTCCCCCTGCTGACTAATAATTGGCACTGCATACTGAAGTTTAACATCACAGAAAAGGCACTCCAAAAAGACATTTGCTACACCAATTAAGTTGTGATTTTCTTGTGCTTCATAGAAAGGGTCACCTCTTTTTCCAGTGAGTCGTTTCATCTATTTTTTAAAAGACAAATTTTATTTCAAAAACATAAATGATACAACGTGCATATGCACTACACTGAATATTATAAAATACATCCTGTAATGTCATATGTAGGTACTTAACCTATACAAAGCAAGTGAAATAAAGGCAAAAGGTACCAATACTGTATGTAAAGTATTACATCTGGAATTTATGAGATGAGAAAAACCTTCTAAACAACCCATCTTTATATGCTAACTAGCTATATATAGCTAACTATATATGCTAACTAGCTATATATAACTTTATATGCTAACTAGCTATATATAGCGGTATATAAATAAAACATATTATTATTATTATTATTATTATTATTATTATTATTACGAGGAGCAAAAGCTTACTCCGCTTTAAAATAAGATGCGTAAAGACTTGCAAAAATTCCTGTTCTATTCAGTACCTCATGGACATTCTCCTTCCATTCTTGATAGAGATCTCTCATGTCAATTAATTTGTTCTCCAGCTTTTCAATGGTCCACACTTGAGTACCTTTTCTTTTTCTTCTTACTTGAATAGCAGGTTCACTTACTATTGCACCTCTCTGAACAAAGAAAGGAAAACTAACTTAAAACTCATTTTTTTTAAAAAATCATTTTTTCAAACCTAAGATCTATAGAGTATTATGTGACATATATACTTATTAGTCTTTCCGTATTTCATCCACCACTGAATATCAGCACCAGGGACCCTATTTATCCAGTCCAATAGCAGCTACAACACTACAGACAGTTTATCAGTGATGTTACACATTGCTCTTGTTTCTTTGTTGTCAAACAAATACTCAAACTATCTTCAGTCCCATTGTAGTGGCAATGCCCTGAGTCGGTGGAAAACATGGGTCAAAATGGCCACTGGCGATAGAAGGATGAAAATGGCTGCTAGGAAAGAATTAGAAAGTGGCCACAAGGTCAAGAGGAAGAGAAAGATGGCTGTTAAAGAAAAGCAAAGGAAGACAAGTGGGTGTTTGCAAAGCATTTTGATGAAAAGGAAAGAAGCACACTTGCAATCAACATAGCAATGCTAGAGACAAAGCTTATGCTGGATCTTGCCACAGACAAGGCAAGTGGGAAGAAGAACGAGATGTGGAACAGCACCAACTTCTAAAGCTCCCTCTCCAAACTTCTTCTTCCCTAAACTGGTCTCTGTTATCCTCCCCCTCTTTTGTAATAAAAGGTAAAGGTATTCCCCGTTGACAAAGTTGTCAAGTTGTGTCTGACCATAGGGGACGGTGCTCATCTCCGTTACTAAGCCAAGGAGTCAGCGTTGTCAGAGTCTACTCTGTGATCATGTGTCCAGCATGATTGCACAGAACGCTGTTTTCCTTCCCACCAGAGTGGTACCTATTTATCTACTTGCATTTGCATGCTTTCGAACTGCTAGGTTGGCAGAAGCTGGGACTAGTCTTGGGAGCTCACCCCATCATGTGGCACTCGGGCCTCGAACTGCCAACCTGCCGATCTTGCAATCAATAGAGTCAGTGTCTTAACCACTTGAGCCACTGCATCTTTTGTAATGCCTCCCAGTAAATTATTCTTGGGTCTCATGGAGCTGCCAGAATGGAGTAAGGCAGAAACCAAGAGATGGATGTCTTTGGAAGCACCTGGAGTTCAGCTTCAGAAATTGGCATAGCAGTCCCAGCAATGGAATTGTCAGAAGTGGTGTGTGTGTGTGTGTGCTCATGTGTGTTGGAGCCATGCAGGTCCAAACAGCTCCTGTAAGAAACAGTAAGGAATGATTTGTTCCTCTTCACTATGTGAATGTTGCAGACAGGGGACTTTTTTTTTGCCACAGCCAAAAAGGATCTGGAGGACTATGCTGAGGGTCACCCTATAATAGCCAAAAAGTATGGAGAGAAGGAAAAAGAGGATCAAGAATGGAAGAGGACAGAGGAAAGAGCAATAAAAGAATTGGAAGGATTAAGGAAGATTTAGAAAAAGAGATCTAATTAGGTTGGATACAGAGAACAGCAAAAGATAAACTTAACTCAGGCCAAGGGAATTGAAAGAACTGGGAAAGAAGATAGGGGCTAAGCATATACTAATTTTTCTTGTCATGCGACTCTTGTCTAGTCTGCTAGACTCTTGTCTAGTCTGGTTATAGTGAGAACCCAGCCCTAGGTGTTCCCTTACTGCATGAAGAGAATAAAGTGATCCAAAAACACAGGGATACATGTCTTCTTTGAAATGGAGCATTCCTTGTGTGACCATGTCAAGAGTTCCTTGCATATGAAAAGATCTATCAGTAGAAAAAACTGTAGCTAGTATGCTGGCTTTCTGTTTTCTGTAAAATGAAAGTGTCCATGGTTCACACACTTAATATCCCAAATACAATCAAAGACAGTATGCCTGTGAAAGATGCACCATGTCACTGCACTGTGTGTATCAATTAGACATCAGTCATATAAAATTAAAACTAACATTATATTGATTAAAACAATCAATTCTTAAATCAGGGCTAGTTTTTTTTATCAGCAGAAAACTAAATTATATCTGTCTCTGCCCTGTCTCTATTGTATGTGTACAAACAAACATTTAGAATCATAGAATCATAGAGTTGGAAGAGACCACAAGGGCCATCCAGTCCAACCCCCTGCCATGCAGGAAATCTCAATCAAAGCATACCCAACACATGGCCATCCAGCCTCTGTTTAAAGACCTCTAAGGAGGGAGACTCCACCACTCTCTAAGGGAGTGTGTTCCACTGTCGAACAGCCCTTAACTATACAAGCTAACTGAGACAGAAACATTAGAGAAGGTACATTTATTTTTAGACTGCTTTTAGGACTTTTTAAAGAATATTTTAATGTGATATTGAAATGCTTTTATCTCTATATTGTTTTAATTGGTTTTTATTTGTTCATTACCTCAGCAGCCCTTGTGGGCTAGAAGGCAATGCAAAAATACTTTAAATAAATAAAATGAATTCTGTGATTTCAACTCTTTTATGTGCCCTGTTCCTGAACCTTTCCTTAAAATCTGTTTCTGAATCTAAATGACTCTTCTTCTTTTAAGAGATTATACAAAATAGCAGCAGTTAACAGTTTTCTTACCTTCCTATTGGCACTCAGGTTAGCAGCAGGAATCTGCAGCGTAACTTGATAATCTGTTAGTTTGCCCATCTCTTCAGCCAAGAAGTTTGCTTCCCTTACTAGTGTATTGGCTTTAACTATTTGTTCTCTTAGTTTTGCCAGGCTCTGGCGGAATAACTCATCCCTGCAGAGGCAAAATATATATGGGAGATTGTAAGGGGGAAGGACCCTGTAGTATTATAGAGTATTATTGAGAAGATCTGTCCATGTCTTTTTCAAAAGCATGTTCACAGTAAAAGAGTTTTGATTTTCAAAATTTAGAATAACTATGTCCAGTATTTTCAATGAAAGATAACTGCAGACTTAGCAATGTCTATGAATCCTTTATTACAACATCAACTCACTCTTATCTATGAGCGGCATCTTTTTTCATCTCTGTTAACATCTGTTTTGCTGTTGACCCAGCAAAAACACTGGATGCTGCTCTATAAAAACATACACCATAAAGAGTAAAACAAATCACATCTAAAAAGAACTGCATACATGCTGTGATTCTGAAGTTTGTTTGTTTGTTTGTTTGTTTAAATTACGGTGTATGCTGCTCATCATAACATTCAGTTTCGTGAAGACTACTCCTCTCTAATTTTTCATTTTTTTAAAAAGAAATCAACTCTAGCTCTCATAAATTGCAAAAGTGTACATGGTGGAATGTCAAATCTAGAACAAAAATTTTATTAGCAAAGTGAAGATTTTCAATGTTCTGTCTTATGACAAACAGAAGTTTGAGTAAGTTGTATAAAACTGCATACATTTGATAATACAAAATTCATACAGCCTTTAATTATCTCAATATTTGGGTTACCTTTTGACTTTTTAAAAAAGCACAGAATGGATAAAAACCTGCCTAAAACACAACTGTAATTTTTTAAAATCAGCCACTCATCTGTTCATAACTTTACAATCTGTCTTCTACTTCATGCCAAACAACCCTTCCAAACATCTCAAAGTCTATTTAAACCTCAAGTACCTGTTCAGGCCTCTTATTTCTGACTAACCCCTTAAGCCAGCATTTCACATTTCCACTAACTGCAATTTTTTCCATTTTAACTGCCCTGGATCAATGCTAGCTAGGGAATTCTGGTAACTAATTTTGTGAGACATTTAGCCTTCTCTGTCAGAGTTTTGCTGCCACTATAAACTACAATTCCCAGGATTCCCTAGCTAGGGCAGCTAAAGGAGTCTCAAACTGGATTATTTCTGCAATGTGTTTTGGACCAAACTAAAAAGGATGTTAAATCCAATTGTAAGCTTCCAGAGAGGGATCAATACAGGGCATAACTAGGCCCACTTTCCTCCACTTGGCAGACATGGTTAGTAAAATGAATAGCCGTTGCATTAGGTCATCAAAACAGAACTTCTGTACAGTTACTGAAACTGTTTCCAGTTTGTCTCCTCTGCAACAGCAATATAGAAACACTATGCCCTACACCAATTCTGCAACATAGTTATGTTGTAATGAACTGGACCATATGTTTTATGTCTAAATTGGTGCTTGTATTTATAAATTGGTATTTGTTTACATTTGCTTAACTGACGAACATAATTTAGTCTGTGCAATTGGTATTTTATAATGAATGAGACTATGCTTTCAGCTTTTATAGTGAACTTAAGTAGCTACCTTGTTAAGATTTAATCTGTGGCATTTGTTCTATTCTTTCCAGCCAATTAAGCCTTCTAAACATATCCTTGGACTCGAATATATCTCTAGAACTAAACTGCAGAGTTATTTAAGATCTTTATAACCATGATGGTAAGAACATGAGGATTCTTTTTTTAAAAAAATAATCTTTATTGAATTTTAAAATATAAAGAAAGAGAAAGTCAAACACATTCCTGTTCAATACAATCAATATAATCATCCACTGTTCCTTAACTCCTCTCCCTCCCCCCTCCCCCCTCCCCCTTTATTGTTCTTTGTGTTGCTGAACTCTTAGCTATAATTCTGAATTCCTCATAAAGTCCGTCAAGTATCTCTTTATCTCTTATTACTCCTTACTCTTCTGCTTAATTACTAAGACTATATGTATCCTACATCCTCTTCTATCTTATTTTAACAAACCAAGTCCTATCCCTATCATTAACATCCAGAACATGAGGATTCTATCAACGCAGGAATATTCACTTGATAGATCTAAGTTATACAGTAGTTACAGTGGGAATGTTCAAAACACTCCATCCATTAGAGACTCCTGTGTCCTGAATTTTAGAAAACCATCACCAATTATACTTTTCTCCATTATTCAACTTCTATTCCAATCACCTATGGTTTAAATTGTTCTCACCTCTCTTCTGACCAGAGATTCATTTTTTGTTGAGCAGTCTGGACAGTATCTGACAGCCTGTCACTGCAATGCTGATACCTCCTTTCTGGAGAGAGTTGCTGCCTGAGTTGCTCTAGTTCATGCTCATACATCATTCTCTGCTCCTCCAAAGCACTGCGCTTCTCTTCCAAGTATTGTTTTTCCAAGATCTGGACCACATTTTGTACTGGATCTAGGTAGAAAGGAAGCCTCCATACCTTATAATTTATTATCTTTATTGTTAATATGTTGCTGATATAGTAGCATACTTTGGTTGTGTTGTTTCTTAAAACACAAAATAACACAATCCCACTTTCTATCTCTTTTCTAATATCTAATGTATCAATTTTCACACAAGTGAAAGAAAAAAGAGGGAAAGGGAAACTGAAAGTGGGAGATTTAAGAAGTTTAAAGATTTACAGAGTGGAGTACCCTCCCCTTCTCAACATGGCTACAGAAGTAACAAGATTAAGACTTCAATCCAAAGCCTACTTAATGGGAGATAAACTACACAGAATTCTGAGACTTACTTCCAAGTTCCCCTGTGGATAACAAAATCTGTGGATGCTCAAGTCTCATTAAATATAATGACATAGCAAAATGGTGTCCCTTATTAAAAAATGGAAAATCAAGGTTTGATATTTGAAATTTAAACTTTTTTTGAACATTTTCAAACCGGGGATGCTTGAATCCATGTATAAAAAATCCAAGTATAAGAAGGGCTGATTGTATACTGAGGGTCAGTCTATCAGAATGAAAACAACCCTGGTAAACAATATAATTTCCCCACATTCTTCTACCGCTAAGACAAACAGATTAAACAACCAATCAGCAGGGTGTAAATAATTTCTGTGTAGTTGTTGAGCATTTTCAGCAGCTTTGAACCATCATTTTCTTACCATTACTATTCAGTGTTTTCATTATAACTTCCATCTGTGCAAACTCATAGTTGTAGTCTGGTTCTGAAGAAGCTTCACTAGCTGCATCTAGATCATGTTCTGCTAATAGCATCTCTTTTTCTGGGTCTTTCAACCAATCTCGCCGCTTTCTCTTAGGTAGATTAATTCTATTTAAAAATGTATAAAGATCCTTATTAAAGATCTTGGTAAATGTACAAAAGCAGTGGGTGGAACAAGGACAACTGTTTTGATTCTGCTGATAAGAATTTTATACACTGAAGGAGTCTGGAGAAGAGAGGAAAGGAATGAAAACTTGTCTTGAATAAAAGAAGTTGGAGGAAACATGCTAAAGATGCAATTAGTTTTTGATCATTATACAAGTTATTAAGACAAGATTTGTCCAATATAGGGCACTTCACTTGCTTAGAAATAAACTTTTTATTTTAAATTTAAGGCCTCACTGAACTGCAAGCTGCTATAAGGAAACAGGGATGAGGAAGGAACAGTGAGCTAGGGCAAACTAAGGTGGTGTTCTTCCTCATAGAAACAAGAAGATAATTTGACAAAAATGAAACAATCAGAATGAAGTTTTTCTGTTTTACGATACCGTGTTTTATTTGCTCTACTGAATGACTGATTTGACTACATCTTGCTTTTCTTCCTGTTCACAGTGATATACACACTGCTCCATATTTACTCTTAAACTCTGCACAAGTGATCATACCAAGATTTAGACTAGAGCAACTGATAAAGTGTGCTCACAGTTCCAGGCTGTTCCCAACATAGTTATCATGTTAAAGGAAAAAGTTATTTCAGAATATATTCCATGGACTTCTTTAAAGCCTAGGCAAGCTTGACACAGCATGCACTTACTCATCTTATGTCTAGGAAATCTGACTTTTCAAAATTCTGAACTGTCACATGCATGAATGTCTTAGTTAAAGCTATTCAGACATTCCCATGGAAACACAATTATTAACTATTAATATGGCTCTGTAAGTAAGATGGCAAAAGATCTGTAAAAACAATACCTAAAAAAGTGGTTGTTTCCCCATAAGATTCTATCTCCATGCCAAAGTTGTGTTACAGAATAGACCAATGTGCCATTTACACAGGATCTAAAAACAAAACAAAATAGTATAAAAAGTTAGATCATCTTTTAGTTTTCAAGTTCCTAAATGGTAGCATGGCAAATTTTTCTAACTAAAATCTAATTGGCCACAAAATATTATCCATTGCAGATCACAGGATTTGTTTCTGAAGACAGAAATGCAGAGGTAGTTCAGTTCCTTCCTTCCCACTGGCTAAAACTGCCCTTGGGTCTGGTGGGAGGGTATGTATGTGTTATCAATTTGACTCCCTGGAATTATGTTAGAGAGAAAAAATCTTCTTACTATAATGCACAATAGCACAATATTGAATTCTGTTCCATGACCCATCCAAGGCGCATAAAATATTTCAGTGTGCAGAGTAAACCATTCTGCAACACTATCAAATGTGATATATTCACTGGGCCTACCTCTTAAATCTTCTAGTTGAACATATGTACAGAAGCATGAGAGACTGAGAACAGAAACAAACCCTCTTCTTACCATTTTCTATTCCAGTTTGATTATGTAAATTGATGCTTGTTTGTATCTTCATGAAGTCCTATAATTACAGTTATTGTTGTGTGAGAAGTGCCCAGGAGAGGCTGTCATATTTCCTGTCACTTTTGTTTACTAATTTCCTTTTGGATGTTACAGTATGTTGCTGAACAACTATGAAGACATGTTTTTTCTTTGTTTAAATTTACCTGTTTCCAGGTTTGGAATAAATGGCTGAGTTATCTGTTAACTTAAATTGGAGATTTTTTTAAAAATCCAGCAATTTTTTAAAATTGAGCAGTGGAAAGACTTACTAAGGGAAAAACATGCATGGCATAAAAACAAAAAACATAGAAGTCTTTATTACTCATGAAGGCTGTAAGCAACAAGAGGCTGATTCCTACTGACAAACAATTATTGCTGCTGTAGTTCCTCCTTGCTGTAAACAAGGGAGACAGGCCTTTTATTTTAATAATGCAACATGCAGCACATACATTTAAGGAACTGGGTCACAGGCTGTTCAACCTAGTCTGCACAAACCTACTTAAAACCTTCTTAATGAGGCACATAATATGTCACTTCCTCAGTTATACACCAGAATTAAATTACTTTATGTGAAGAAGTACATTCCACATATTAGCCCCAGTTTAAAAAAAAGTTATTACACTTTGAGATAAATCTGTTTTGAGGAGGGGGGCCCTTTTCTGTTCCTAAAAAAAACACATTAAAATAATGAAATACATCTTGGGCATCCAATTTTCTCAGAAATACCATTTTAAATAGTTGTGTTCATTCCCCAATGCCCACAAAAAATCCAGGTGTGGTAAATAGCCACATGAAAAAAACAGTTTAACTCATTTCCATATCACAATTTACTTTAGCTCACTATCTGATTTAGCAATGAAATGAGTCAGTTTGTTGTCAGTTGTAACTCTGGTAACAAGGTTTGTGCCTATTTAGGAATTTTGGATGTAGCACAAGGAAAACAAAGCCTAGTTATAAGTTTTTTCCAGTGGCATGCTTTTTTGTTCTTGCCAGTCAAAAATGACTAACTCCAAATAATGTCATTTTATCACCTCAACAGTGAATACTATCTGTTTGTAATTCTGTACTCTTTTAAGTCTACAGCATTTCAGTACAGTATACTATGGTATAGCTTACAGAAAGAAGCAAAAAATATGGAAGAAACAGAACTGATTTCTAAAAATTTGTTAAACTGCCAGTTCCCAAAATTGAGACCAAGGTAAGTAACTTAAAGGGAAAAAAATCTCTTTCAGTAGTATTCCCAACTATGTTTCTGGCTCCAAAATGATTTCTGAAGTATGGTAAAAAAAAATATAACGAAAGGAAAGCAAATGTTAAATGACCATATGAACTGCAATTTTGTTAGCTGAAAGAGTATCCAGAAGTGATTGGTTCTAGTATTAGCATCATGTTAACTGAAACTGATTTTTTGTATTCAGCATTTCATGCACCATTAAGCACAATAATTAAGCTTGTGGAGGATGTCAATGCACTTAAGAATTTCTCAATAGAAGCAGCTAGGGAAAAATCTCCCAGAAACACTGAAATAAAATATAGTTGCCAAATGGGAAGAATTTGTGTCTGTGTGTATCAAGCAGGACTTATCCCTAGGAGCCGAAACCGATGGACTAAAAGAAGCAGCTTCCAGCATAGCATTCAGATGACGCACACCCCCAAAGCAGCCAGAAGCCGCTCCAAGATCGCCAAGGACACCCAAAAGCCCCTAGAAAAAGGAGTGGGGAAAATCAGCTCCTGGTGGTGGCCCACTTAGACCAATTTGAGAGGGGTCCATGCAATTACCATGATCCTGGGCCAACTCCAGCCCGATCATGGCTTTACCGCCCGTCTGCTTGGGGCCTATGACTATATCACAGCTTAGTGTGGGGAAACATTTGATTATGAGGAGCCCCTTTTGCTTAAATTACAAACAGAGGCCACAATCTTGTATGGTTCAGTACACTATAGGAGGTCCTCCTATGGTTCTATACTAGGATGAGTCAAATGCCTCTCCCCCAATTTACTGAACAGCCTTTGAAGCTCCATACTGTGTTTTGTGGACAGTAGACAGGATCACAGCAATCCCTGGTTTTGTCCATGCAGCCAGACACAAAATGATTACAGCAGTGCTGAGACCTCCGAAGAAATCCAGCAGAACTCAATGCTGATGTCATAATTTTTCATCTGGCTAAGGATGCAGCTAGATGGTTCTGGGATCTTGCTCACAGAACATGGAATGGTGATGTGGCTGTTCAGAGGCTGTTCAGTAAACCAGGGGAGCTCTGAGCACTGCTGAGGGAAACCCTTCTCCAAAGGACCCCTGCAATGCTCTCAAAAGCACATAGGCACATGTAAGAAAATCTATATAGTCACATGTCCCTCACAGAATGCCAGCCACTATTTCCTTTTGTAGGTCAAAATTAGTTTTACAGTTGTCCATACCTTGCATTTTCTTTCGGAGAAAGAGTAACTTCTCCGTCTGGTGCAATGTCTATCTCACAGTGCTCTGGCTGGATCCCTATTCCGAACAGCTGTATGTCCTGTGAGGTGTCAGCACCAACCCTAGTGTGATCCTGGTTGAGACAGAACACAAACAAAATCTGCTTCTTTTACAAACACAAACACCCACTTATTGATCACAAAGTATGATCCTATCTGAAATCCTAGGCTCATATTCACTACACAAGAAAAATACAGCTATCCTAAGCAAAGGTAATGGATTGTTGTCCAAAACAGTTCTCTTTCAAACTGATTTTTAAGCAAAAAGATATAGTACAGTATTAATGTTCTGTATCAATATTACAAAGACACAGTGGTGCAAACAGAACTTCTAATCACATTTGCAAGACACTGTATTTTATGGCTTAACTGTTTATAATATGAAGAATTACAGTGAGCCCTCCTTATCCGCAGACTTGCCATCCACAGATTTGAGTACCCGCGGATGGCAAGCCCACATTGTCCCCAATGGCAGTGCGCACACAGCCGTGCCGCCATTGGGGACAATTGGACAAAAGTTCCTCGGCCCCCCCCACCTCCTTCACTCTGTCATTCCTTCCTTTCTCCAGCTCTGAGGTTTCTACCCCGCCTTGGCTTTGGGGGCAGGTCTGGTGCCCAGTCAGTGGGGGCTGGGACCTGGGTCGGGGCCAAGGCTTGAGTCTCGGAGCCTCTGTGCCCAGGCCCAGCATCCGGGAAGTAACCTCTGGGCTCTAAGAATGAGGTTCTGTCATGGGTGCTGGACTCAAGCCCTGGCCGACTGGGCACCAGACGGTGCCCCCATAGCCAAGCCAGGGCAGAAGCCTTGGAAGTGGGGAGAGGAAGGAAGGAAGGAAGGAAGGAAGGAAGGAAGGAAGGGGGAGAGGGGTGGTACTTCAGTCCCATTCTCCCTAATGGCGGTGCAGCCACGCGGCCATGCCGCCATTAAGGACAATAGGTCTTGAGCATCCATGAATTTTGGTATCCGCACCGGGGGGGGGGGTCCAGAATGGATCCCCTGTGAATTCTGAGGGCCCACTGTACAAGAGATGGGTAACATCTCACAGTAGTTGGTAAGAATATGTTTGCTCAAGTTTTGAAAAACTGATCAGGAGGGCTTTAAATTGCATTACATGAGGATGGGAGATGGTATTCCAGAGGGCAGAAGGCACCAAATACTGGGGACAATAGTTTGAATGATACAGGGAGAATTGGACCAATAGTACAAAAATCCAAGAGTGGGCAGAAAAACAACAATAAAGAATCAGCTGGACAGAATAACCCATGCTCTTCTATGTCTCTATACTAACACATTGAACATGGGAAATAAAGATGATGAACTTGAACTCCCAACACAGGAAAGTAAGTATGATTGAACAAGCATCACTGAAACCTGGTGGGATGGTTCTAATAATAGAAAAGTATAATACATTTCAAACAGGAAAGTAGTAGCAGTAGCACTGTATATCAAGTATGTATACAAGTATGTACGTCAAGTATGTGTACTGGGAGGAGATCCATGACTCAGAGCATGGAAAACAGGTTGTGTAAAAATTAAAGGTGAGAGAAACAGTATTCACTGCTGAGATGAAACACAGTGTCTGCTATAGGTCTCCAAGCATTTAGATTATGTTTCCTAAAACAAATGACCAAACACTGAAAGAGGGAGATACAATAGTAATGGAAGACTTCAACAACCCTCATATTTATTGGATGTCAAACTTTACCAAGAATGTAAGGTCCACCCAATTTTCCACTAGACTTGAAGACAATGTTATTGTACTGAAGGTGGAGGAAGCCACAGGGGGATTCAACTATTTTGGATTTGAGTCTAACCAAGAGAGATGGTTAGATGTGATTAAGGTCAATGCGATTAAGGTAGTAGGATTCTTGGGTGAGAGTGACTATGTCCTCAGGATTTGCTATACATAGGAAAGGGGAAGCCAGCTGTAGACAGACATGCACTCCAGACTTCAAGAAAGTTGAATTCAATAGGCTTAGTAAAATAGTGGGTAAGATATAGTCAGAAATGCTCAAGGTAATCATGATGCATGGGCATTTCTTAAAGGTGAGATATTAAAGGCACAAATCCAAAACAGTTCCAATGGGGAAGACAAATGGAACACTGTGGAGAGACACTGGCAGAATGAAATTTTCCCCACAGCCAATCACAAGCTGGCTGCAAAGGTGGGGGCCTGCCTGATGAATGACTATAAAAGGGGAGAAGCTGTTGAAAGGAGGAGGAGTGTGTCATGTAATGTTAGAAGTGAAGAGGTTTCAGTAAACCTTAATAGAATTCAGACTTCTGTGCAAGGAACAAAGAGCTAAGATGAAATAAGAAGTTTAATGAGATATAAGAGAATGTCATTTGACAATTGAAGAGCTAGTTCAGAGTGACTCATACCTGACAGAATGTTAACTGAGCCAGACTTTCACAGGATTCATAGTCCTGGTAAAGGGGCATTATTAGAACTTGTGTTTAGAGTAATAAAGCACAGGTTCAGGTGGAAACAAAGTCAGTGAGGGTACTGACACAAAGACAGTTTGTAACAAGTGAAGTGCTGTACACAGTGTAATCACTTGATTTGAGAACCAACTGTAAAAAGATACTAACTTAAGTTCTGACTGTAAATAAAGTTTATATTCCTAATTGTTTACAGAGAAGTAGTTTGAGGTAATTTATAACTAAAAACATCAAAAACACACTACCAAAATATTAAAACACTTAATAGATAAGGATATTGGGAGCCCATCTCTGAATCACTTACTAAGTGAGTGGACTAGAAAAGGAATTGGGGCCGGTAATAGGACCACGGTTAAAGGGATATTTCTGAGGAAAGATATTTTAAGGACAGAAGAACCCTTTGGGTCTAGAGTCACAGACGTGTCTAAAGAAACAGGGTGGATGTACCAAGAACTTTCAGATAAACTGAGTTTTAAAAGACAAACATCCATGTATCATGAACTTTCTTCAATTTGGCCATTTCTGATCATGGGATCTCACCCATTATTTTCCTAAGCCTACTGAAATAAGTTTTCTTCAAATCCAGAGTGTATATCTATCAACATCTGGCTTCCTCTTTCCTCTAAAAAAATCCCACAAAGACATGGTCACTATTATAAAGAATTAAGCAAAGAAGCGCTTTATAGAACAACATTTCAAACATCTATTATTGAGAGCAAACACAACAAATGCCAGCCACAGATGCTGGCGAAACGTCAAGAAGAAAATTTTCTAGAACATGGCCACATAGCCTGAAAAACCCACAAAAAACCCAACAACAAATTCCAATGACAAAGAATTGTTGGTCAACTTTATAAAAGGTTTCAACAAACAAGGCTCCCAGCTTACCCATGCCCCATTTGCACTCTTCAGAGGTCTGGAGCAAAGGCAGAACGATCCCATGCTGTCTGATGTCATTTTATTTTATTAAGCCAATGGAACTGCTGGCATCACCATCAACTTACTATGTAGTCAGATCTTATGGTGGGATTCCCAGATTGGACTGGGGAAGAGCAGTTCTCTTTCTCATCCAACTTGGGAGTACTCCCCACCATGCCGCTCAGCCTCTTTCTTCTCATAATATTTTCCAATCCCTCTTTCCACTTGTATTTTATTCACTGTGGGTTTGGCATTACTATTCTTCTTCTTATTTTGTCACATCTTTATTAAATCATATTATTTGCTGCAAATTTATTTGAGGTGATTAGGAGACTGAAGTAGATCGTGTTTGTGAGGCAGGCAGAGCCAGCATGTCTACTCCCTTATATTTTGGAAATCCCCTTCAGGGATCTTAGTGATGAAGTCTGTCTGGTACATGCCAAGTCAGGGAACATAGGACCAGCTTCAATCCTATGTGATTGAGGAACCATGCACACTTGTACCCACATCAGTTCCTTCACATTGACATACTTCAGTTTTCACTCAGTCATAGGGCTGGGGGTGGAGGCCCATCAACTGGCAGGAAAATGGGCTGATGTCTGGATCCATGCCCTGTGCACTTCAACTGTAACTAATAAAATTGTGAGCATTTGCATTTCTCTTTTCTTCCCTGCTCAATGTACCCCTCTTTACCATTAGGACGAGAAGCACTAACAAATAAGATTCTGAGTTTTTTTAAACTGCCCCAATTAATACCTATACTCTTAGAATCAATTAAAATGAAACACAATACAAATATTAAGCCTGCTATATTTTCAAGATCCAGTTGCACACACCAGTTTCATGCAGTATTTTTTTAATGAAGTTGCAAAAATTAGTCAAATACAGATTATAACTGATTTAATAATCTTTTTACCTTTAAATAGTAAACTAATAATTCATTTAGCGCAGGATCTGCATTTAGATTCACCAGATAACACTTGTCTTCCCCAACTTTGATGCCAGAAGATTCAAGGGAAATACCCATACTCTCTAGCTGCCTTTGTCTTTCCTGCAAAATACACAGAAAATGTGAAATTCATGAGATGTATTTAGTTTAGTAGCAACAAACTAAATGTTATGGGTTGTATCCAAAGAATCATGAGCGGAAGAAAAACAGCTGTTAGCACTCTTGTGTAAATGTTTACATAAGAGTTCCCACAGTACCATAAGAGACAGGTTCTATATCAGTTTCCATGCTCCCACTGTTTCAAAAGATACAACAAGTAGAATAACATCTTTGGTTTTTGATGCACTTGTTTTTGATACTGCTCTAACATGAAGTATAAAAATAACTTTTTTAAATTAAAAAAAAAATTAGAAGCAGTGTTCCTCATGTTGAAGGGAACCCAAAGAAACAAAAACAGAATTAACAGTAATGCTCACCAACCTAAAAGAACAGGACCAGGACAGATATGTTATGCTAATATGGGAAAGACTAGAGCACGACTGGAACAAGTTAATTTATGCTAATATGGAAAAGACTATCTTAAGTAAGCCTATCTAGTTCTTTACATCTACTGTACCAGTTAACCAGTCTTTGAAACCAAGAATAATGAAGTCATGCACACAGTCATACAGCTTTGTCTTCAATAATGAAAAACAACATTTTGCAGTTCGAATCCAAGGGTGTACTTACACTGACAGAAGCCTCAACAACAGATATAGGAAGATCTTCATCATTTTTCAAGATCCTTCACAATAATTACAAGTACCGTGGGCCTTTTTTATCAGCTGGGGTTTGGTTCCAGGACCCTCATGGATACCAAAATCCATGCATGCTCAAGTCCCATTAAATACAATAATGTAGCAAAATGGTGTCCCTTACATAAAATGTCAAAATCAAGGTTTGCTTATTGGAATTTAAATATATTTAAAATATTTTCAAGCCGTCGAGGGTTGAATCCGTGATTTAATAATCCAGGGATTCAGAGGGCTGACTGTATTTAAATACAACAGAAATACTAACAAATAGTTAATGGATGCTAACAACTGCAAAGGTGTAAAATTAGTTGACTTTATTTGCAATACACTCCCTTGCAAATTTTGGAAACAAAACATCAAAGATGACACTCAACTTCCAAATGTGAAATTCTTCAGCTTTGTTTGAAATAAGCATACCTGATGTTCAGAGGCAGTGGCATTCCAGTCTGCGGTATCACTCAGTGTGTGTGGGGGGAGGGCCTTTGGGAGGCTCCAGGGGACAGGCCCAAAAGGCCCTGCCCTCTTCCTCCCTGCCCACCACTGCTTTATTTGTGAGTAAAACGGCACCAGGCAAGGACATGGGGAGTGCTGTGTCCTCTTCCTCCCTGCCCTGTGCCACTTTACATGTGAGTAAAACGGAGCATGGCAGGGAGGTGGGGAAGCAGCTTGGCCAGGTGTCACCCCTCTTCTGAGGTGTCACCTGGTGTGATCCTCACCACCTCAGCCTCTCTCAGTGATGCCATTGCCCAGAGGTGCTCATTTTAATACAGTGATGATTTTTAGGTGTTGCTGGCCTGAAACAGACGGGCCAAATAAAGAGCCTTCTTGGAGCTTTGGGGGCATGGCGTTCAAACAATGCACACCCTCAAACCACCCAGAAGCTGTTCTGAGGCCAACTAAGGCAGCCCAAACCCGGCTGCAAAAGGAGCAGCAAAAAGCCACTCTTGCCAGTGGCCCATTGGAGACAGTGGCAGCAGCCAGCCCCGGGACCATGTGTTCAGTCACCAAGGTTCCACAGCAATCAGAGCAGGAGCAGCCTTTGACCACTGCTTTTGCTCCGTCTGCTTCACTCCGCTGTTATATACTATCATGGGACATATTTTGACTTCTACATATTGTAGTCATCTATACTATGTGAAGCTTTTTATTTAAGTCTTCAACAAAGCCTAGGCAAACACAGTCAATAAGCTAGCACTGTGTGCTACAAACCGGGGCATGTAGTAAAAATAAGACACTAAAATTAAAAGCCAATAGAAGAATCTGATCCACAATGAAACAACTGTGGGAAGCACTTTCTCAGTCATATAATCTTTGGAAATATAAGGTGAGTTAAGAGATGCAAAGTCACTGTGTGTGTGTGTGTTATTTAATATAAAGAGTACAGAAAATATTTAAATACCTGTGCAATTTCTTCTGTTTTTCGTAACTTCTCCTCCCAGGTGACAGTAAGTTCTTTTATTAACTTTTCAGATTCCTCCAATTTTTCCTTCAGCTCTGGAGCCTTCATAGCCTTAAAATCCAAGATATGACAATGACACCCTTCTTAAAATTCTCAGCCCTTTTCTGCTGTCTATTCATTTCCAAAATATTAAGCAAATAAATTATAATAGAAAAACATGATGGCCGTGAATAGTGTCACCTCCTTGGATGTACATACTAAAAAAAAAACTAAAAAAAAACCCCACACTGCCCTTCTATTTCTTTTTGCATGCCACTTCTTTCTTCTCCTTCTGATATACAGCACACCAATTTATCTTGAAGCAAATCTATTGTGATGCAAGTTGCATAGTAGATTTGAAATCACTAAGCATATTCTAGATGTATATTCTACCAGACTTAATGACATCTTCCTAAATGTTTGGTTGAGCCCTGGTGGCGCAGTGGTTAAATGGCTGTACTGCAGCTACTCACTCACAAACCACAAGGTTGTGAGTTGAATACCAGCAAAGGGCTCTGAATCAACTCAACCTAGCATCCTTCCATAGGTTGCTAAAATGAGTACCCAGATCGTTGGAGGCAATTAGCTTTATAAATCGCTTAGTAGATTGGTAAGCAGTATAGAAATGTACTTGCTATTGCTATCATTCCTGTGCACATATTTCATAAAACTGCAGGTAAATGTAATGTTTTAGCAGCTTTACCTCTGCCTGAGAAAGCTGTTCTTTCAGTTTCTCTACTTCTTCACGTAGTTCTCTGATGACCCTGGCATTTGGATCTTCATTTACTACAGCATGATTAACTATCCTTTTAGCTCTGTCAGCATATCTCAGTGTAGAGAGTGTTTCTTCATAATTATCAGCTGCTGGACTGATTGTAGCTATCATAGCTGTTTGGCTGTTTCCTCCTAAGTTGTCCTATTAATGCAAGATAGATTGAAAATATACCCCTGCTTTAAATGCAGTCTCCTTAAATTTAGCATACATATTTCAAAATTAAAGTATATAGTCTTCAGCTGCATCTGACATAAATTGCACTGAATATTTTTAGTTCTCAGATTAGAAATGATTGTGCAAAAAGCAAACTAGAAAATAAGTAATCTTGTGAAAATATTAGGAAAGGAAGGAAAAAGCATGTCATATTAAGAATAAGCTGCAGCTGCGATTTTTCCCCCCTCAGCTCACTTAAAACCAAACACAGGTACATTAAGATGTGCAAGAAAGCATGATAATATCAGCCCTATCCATATCCTATTTATTTATTTATTTGATTTACATCCCATCTTTCTCCCAAAATGAAATTCAAGGCCACAATTTACCTTGAGAAGCCAGGTGAGCACAGAATCTCTGTAAGGCACAAACTTGTTTTTCCCCTTTCCTGCTGCTTGGTCTGCAAGTGATGAGATAACCAAACCTAGTGTTGAGAGTGACCTGCAAGAGCAGCAAATTGTTATTAGCGTGAACATGAAACATGTGATTTGACATAACATTAAAAAGAGGCAGCCTTGCAAGAAAAAGCAGGGTGTGCAATACATAATGAACTAAAAAAAAATTAACATTTGAAAAGAACTTGAACAATAATTAGATTGTGAAGAAGGATAAAATAGCATTGTAAAGCCTATGGGTTGCAGGTCACAATGAACATCAACAATAAGCTACAAGGGAGTGCTCTGAAATACTACACACAGTTGAATAAAATGCAGTCCAAGAAAAAGACCACCCAGGAACAGGGTAGATACAAAAGAGAAAGAAGCAGGAAAGGGGTAGAATTTCACAAGGAATGTAGTCTTAAGGATATAATAAAAGCATATCAAATCAAAATGGCTGTTCAAGAGAAGAATTTATTAAGAAGAACAATGGATCATAAAACCCTAATAAGAGTAGTAAATCTTTAGATTTACTTGGATTTTAAAAGCAGTCAGGATATGCAACTTTATATATATAAATAACAAATATCTAGTTGAGTTCTAAAATACCACTATCTATAAAGGTCTGATATATATGTAGGAACTGCTGAAATCCAACAGAGAGAGCTTCCCTTTTGAATTACTAATGTTATTTACTACATTTTAAAAATGCTGTGTGTAACCTACAACAAGATATTGATAAATTCTTGACTCAAAGGGAAATAGAGGAAGATTTGAACATAATGGAGCATAAGACACCTTATGCTCAAATATATACTTGTCTATAAGTCAGCCTCGTGTATAAGTCAAGGTCAACTTTTGGTGCCAAAAGTGTGGATTTTTATATGACCCATGGATACATTGAGGGTCGGACTTAAGGGAGCAGCCCAGCTGAGGAGAGGCTGCTGGGCAATGGCTCGTCCTTTCCAGCCTGTCCTCAGCTGGGCTTTCCCCTGTGGAGGAAGCCCAGTTGAGAAGAAAATCCAGGGCGAGTGCTCACCCTTCTCCAACTGTGTCCAGCGTCTCCCCAGCTGTGCTGTCCCTTGCAGAGGAAGCCCGACTGGGGAGAGGCTTGGTCGAAGGATCTTTTGCCCCGTGGACAAGTCTACCCCAGCATTTTGGAGGTCATTTCGGGGCAAAAAACTTATAGTCGAGTATATACGGTAAGTTGTTCACAAATGATTAAGCAATACTAAAATGACCATATATACTCATTAATTTGTCCTGTGTAGCTGTATCTTTTGCTGTTTTAATATGTAAAGGAGCAGGCATTCTAAACAACTAATGCTTCCAACACATTCTAGTATACCATTAAACAAGATTTAATTTAATATTTGGTTCGTTTTCAAGCATAACACTAATGCAATAATTAA
Organism: Sceloporus undulatus; assembly: GCF_019175285.1. NCBI lineage: Eukaryota > Metazoa > Chordata > Lepidosauria > Squamata > Phrynosomatidae > Sceloporus > Sceloporus undulatus. The sequence continues at coordinate 174,020,075 of NC_056525.1, forward strand.
ATTAAAAGCTTATTAATGAATGTAAGAATGTTTGCACAAAGCATCAGTGTAAAAGCTTTAACAATAATGGCTGAACTGGACCTACTCTAGGTTGGGTCAAAGTACAGCGCGCCTGTGTCATAATGCAGGCTCCCCTTACGCGGCTTGAGCATACACGCTCAAGCCGCGGGGCATGCGCGGGGTGGAAGGGGCGGCGCGTCCCATTCAATTGAATGGGCGTGTGCGCCCGTTGCGCCCCTCGCGCCGCCGCACCGCCATGCACGAGCCCCATTGTTTCCAATGGGGCTCGAGCATAGGCGGAATTCGCCTTACGCGGCGGGATCCGGAATGGATCCCCACGTAACTGTATAACCAGACATAAAAAATATTCTATCTCCCTGCCACATCTTGCACCCTGTTAAACTCAACCTAAGATTACAGGTTAAACCAAGATGCAAAAATTCAATTTGGATGAACTCAAAACCCAAGTAATCACGACCTTCTTGGGTACACGCTAGTATGGAGAAACTCAGACTATATAACCTTACACAAATCTGGGAGAAAGCTACACTGGACACAGTAAAGTGTACCTTTGAGTAGATACACATAAACTTGCACTATCAGTGTTTTTGATAAATACAGCTGCAGCATTTTGATTTTGATATAGCTGGCAGCATTTTCTAAGGTAGCTGGAATACATGTCCCTCTGGTTGCAGATGTTGCTGAAAGCCAGCTTTGGCCTTTGGTTAAAAAGCTACTCTGGATAAAATTTTAACCAAGCTTGTTACTGGAACAGAGAAAATAAGGGATGTATTCATACAAACTAGAAGAGAGAATAAATCATGAGATGAACTCTGATGGTTGAGAAGCTGCTGTGTCAATATACTTTACAAAAAATAGACCAAAAATACATTCTTCTTAAATGGATTAACAGAGAGAGAGAGCTGGTACATATGGATAACAAACCATAAAATATGCTAATAAGAGTTGATTACTGCTTTACTTACTGTCTACACTCAATAGTTTACTAACTGTTTGCACTCAATAGCTTTAAGCATTCTTATATAATAAAAACTGTGTAGTTTTTTTCTTGAAAATATCTGTAATTAAAGCAGAGGTTTCTTCATTTTACTTGTTTTCTGTGAGAATACATTCACTATTGTCTGTTAACTCCACTGTTGAAGTTATGGGCAGCCCAGACATCTTTAAAAGCTACATGCTATTAAACTGTAGCCTGTTACTGGTTAATTATTTTTGCTTCAATAATGGATACAACAAATCTAAGAATTGCTGCAGTTACTAAAAATGTAAACTTTTTAGTGGTTGCCACTTGATGCAATATCTGTTGATACCTCTAGGGAAATGGGTGTATAAAAATTGTAATGTGTGAGCTGCTACTATCACTCCAGGTTAAAGATCTCACATTAGTCATACGGTTGGTGCATTAGCAAGAAAAAACTACTTTTAAGTTAGATTAGCATAAGACTCAGAAAGCAAAGATGTTACTTGCATGCACAGCCAGTTAGTCTTTCTTCTTTTCCTTCCTATCTGGAGCAAGTGGGAGGAGGTTAACCCAAACTACAGGATGTTGGGATCTTATCTACTGGGAAAGGTGTTATTTGCATGTAGCCAGTTGATCAGAAACTTGATTTGATGAATGGGGTTACAGTGAATGTCTTAATTTCACTAGTGTACTTACTTGTTTATATTGCTGCCTTCCTTGAGACGTTCTCCTGCTGCTCCTGTTTTAGATACCCTTTCACTACCAGCCAAATCTACCAGACTGACTTTGCTCACTTTTTCTCCAGAATTCTAAGAAACACAAAGAAATATTAAACATAAACATCAAGAGTTCTACATGAATAGCCCTTTTACAACTTTACAAAAGGAAAAAAAAAGACTAGTGTTGGGCAGATAAGAAAGCTTTTAAAACAGCAAAATACTGGGGTTTTAACACTTCTTTTAAGCCTCTCATACACTATTGCAAAGACCTCATTCTAATTCAACAGCTGCAAATACTTAAAGATATCTGTAATTTCTTTTCATCCAAATTAAATGTATGAACTGATTTCCCTTCAATGAGGATTATAAATAGTAAAAATAATAAATACTGTATACCCAATTTTCATTTGATTATAACATCATTTTGGCATCAAAAGTGCTAAAAAGGTTTGCCCAGAGGCAAAAATGAACAATATCTAGATAGTTACAATTAATTATATGAGCAATATTTCCATTCCCTTTCTACCATAGGTGCACCAATGAAACAGAGGTCAACTTATTTGCAGGGTTTACTCTATGAGTATTGAGACAAAATGAACATATAGGCATGGTATAGCTTACAAAACTCTTTTGTGGGTTCAGAATATAGCAGCTCCATTACTCTACTGAGGTTTATCTTATATGCCCTGTCTAAGTCATGACCTCTCCTTGTTATATTAGCTTTTCTCATATGCACAAATTTCCATGGAGGCATTTTTAAACAAGTGATCAGCATGTGAATCCAAAGAATTGTTCTGAAAGATCTCTGTTACATACTCCCTTGAACATCTGAGTCAGCCACAGCCCTTCAACAATGGATCTTTCCACTAATCTGTCAATATAATTTAGCTGAACGTAATTGGCTTACACATATAAACTGCTTAGAGAGAGTTAGTTCACTGATAAGTGGTATAGAAATGTACTAGCTATTGCTACTGCCAACTGTCCTAAAACCAATTTCAAATATTTAGGCTGGGCAACAGACAAGAGATCTCTGGTATAATTTTTCATTCCAATGTCTTTCAAGTTTTCTGTTCTACTTTTTGCACTGATCTCTTGGAATGCACAAAGTAGAACTACCTGGTAAGTGCTGAACTGTATGTTTTTACAAAACTGCTTCCATAAAGTTTCTGGCAGCTGACATACAGCTGCCCATTCTCAGTAGTGACTAAAAAGAGGCCAGAATGAAGAAACATTAGATTATTATTGTTAGTTTGTAATTCCTTTATTCTTTAGAATAAAACAACACACTAAACACCTTGCTGGATCAAAAACATTTAGAATATATTACATAATCTGTAATAGCAAAATAAAATATGCTATCTCATAGGAATGTGTGTCCTTGGCAAAACCCGGGTTTCATGGCAATGTAGGTTTAAAGTTATCAGGGCAGGTTGCACATTATCCCTTTAGGTTTCTGGCCCACATTAAAGAGCATTTGCCTTATGTTATATATTCTGAGTCTTAACTTTTTAAAACTACATTTCCATTAATATTCTGTGCATGTCTTAAAAAATCAAAATACCTGTTCTAGGAATGAGTATCACTGAAATCAACAGGTGGGAATTATAAGTGCATGTTTTAAGTAACATTATCAATAATTCTATTGTCAAAAAACAAAACAAAACAAAAGACACCTTAGACTCAATTCACTTACACCAGACTGAAGATCATAAAGTGTCTGAGTTATTATAATATTAAATACAGCATGGGAGCGGCTACTTTCCTCATTCATATTGGTTGCTGCAACTGTTCGGGACTTGTTTCCCTCTGACATCAGTGACTCAATATCCTGAAGCACAATGTAGAACAATGAATATAACAGTGAACTTATTCTTTCCATTTGCAACATTCTCATGCTAACCACCATATTAAACTGGCACATTACAAAAAGTGAAACATGGTATTAATCAAATAAACATGAGTATAAACTAAGTCATTACTGTACATGTGAACTTAGTTCTCTCTTTCCTTATTTAAATTCCTTTCACAACATACTGATCACACCCAAATCTAAGTACATTCCAGAAGGACTGCTGAGACCTAGTTTCTTGGGCTGACCTTCAGGATTAATCCAGTAGTTCAAAGAAATGTAATTGATTTTTAAAACTAATTTTATTATGTCTTGTTTTGGTGGAAAGGGACATTAGTTGCCAGCCTGGGGCATTCAGAAAGAGATATGTTCAAGTTTAGTTTTAATACATTCTTTTCTCTGTAAGTTAACCCACAAATCCTTGCAAAGTTCATATTTTAAAACATTATTTAATGACTAAACAGGCCGACATAAATCCATTTGGGCAGACTGATTGATTAGCTGGATGATGTATACATGCCCTGCTTTTTTCTTACTAAAGGACTCAAAATGGCTTACAAAAATGTAAAACAAAGTACAGCTAAAATATTATTACACAGAAGTTAAAAAAGCAATTAAACAAACAATTCTAAGAAAAAAGCACATAGTAAAAACATTTACAATACATTGAAAACATGACTAAAATAATATAAAGATAAAAGCTCATCACATCACATTTAAAACATTCTTCTGCCATATAATTTAAGCACCAAAGGTAGATCTTTGTCTACCAGCAGAAAGAGAACAGAGAGTGCCTACTGAAATTCCACAGCCTGGGACAGCCACTGAGAAGGATCTCACCTATGTCCTCACCAAATGTGCCAAGTGAAAACCCTTCCTCGAAGATCTTAAAACTTGGGCTGGAGTTACACAATATTTAATCCCATTGCCACTAATACTATCTTTCCTTAACTGGACCAAGGAGAATTTTTTTTTATTGTAGAAGCACTAATTTTTGTATAAAACCCAGGAATAAAACCCAAGGATTGCTCACCTTTAATAAGATTAATATTGAAACTTCACTTCTCTTCCAACCCCAAAACAAAAAATTGTTTAGGAAATACAAGAAGACTAAATTAATTTACATTCTGCTAAGTGAAATACCTTCATTGGTATCAGAAAGTTTATATTAAATAGGTATTAGATACTTGCTATGCATTTAAATTGTCTATTTTTTCTTTAAAATTTTAAAAACATTTCTACATGCATTTAAATGGGTTAAATTTTGAGGACAAACTACTTTCCCCATATTAGATATGCTCAGAGCATAAGTTCGCATATTTCATGCACTCATCTATTTACCTAGCCTGGTACAGGCCAGTGTGCTGTAGCTTCCATATAGGTTTTCCCTGATTCCACCACTGGCAATACCTTAACTTCATTAGATACTTGTTCTTTGGGTGAAGGTAAGGTAGTCATTTGACATGAATATCTAGTCGTAACTGACTGTAGGGGACAGTGCTCATCTCCGTTACTAAGCTGAAGGGCCAGCATTGTCCGATGACTACTCTGGTAGTCATGTGGCCAATGTGACTGCACCAAACGCTGTTATCTTCCCATCAAAGTGGTACTTTTCTATGTACTTGCATTTGCATGCTTTCGAACTGCTAGGTTGGCAGAAGCTGGGACTAGTGACAGGAGCTCACATCATCATGCAGTACTTGGACCGCGAACTGCCAATCTTCCATTCATCAGAACTGGCATCTTGACCACTAAGCCCCCCACATCCCTTCTTCTTTACTTACCTCAAAGCTAGTAACTGCTAGCTGAGACAAACCATCCACATATGGACCCAAAACTTTGTGCTCACGAACTTTGAGTGACTGTCGACTCCTTTGAAACAAAAAATTTGTCTTAATCTAAAGTTTAATGATAAACATCAATGAAGACAAACTTTTACTTTACAGGGAAATACTATTTATTAGAAATATAAGTGCTAATTGAAAATATTTTAATAAAATATAATTTCTCATAGCACACACATTGTCACTTCTACCTTCACCTTACTTTCACAGCCACAATGCAAAAGGGAATATGAAGAAGACTGCTGCAATAATACTTATAATAATAATAATAAATAATAAAAAAAATTTTTTATATGCCGCCCTTCCTCCGATCAGGGCGGCTCACAACATAATTAAAATACAAACAATTCCAATAAAAACATATTTAAAAACAAACCAACAGTAAAGCCCCAAAGCCCAACCTCTTGGCCACGAAAGAGAGGAGGGAGGCCCACAGGATATTTACTCGGGGAATGCCTGTTGGAATAGGAAGGTTTTGAGGTCCTTCCTAAATTGGGCCAGGGTGGTGGACGAGCGGAGCTCTGTGGGCAGCGCATTCCAAAGGGCTGGGGCAGCTATGGAGAACGACCTCCGAGTAGTGGAGGCCAACCTAGCCCTAGGCACCTTCAGTAGCTGCTGCCCAGACGTTCTGAGAGTGCGAGGCGGGATGTACGGGGAGAGGCGGTCCTTCAGGTATCCTGGGCCCAAGCCATTTAGGGCTTTATAGGTAATTACCAACACCTTATATTGAGCTCGGAAGCGAATGGGCAGCCAATGAAGATCTTTTAAAACTGGTGTTATATGGCTGGTCCTGGACGCACCAGTGACCAGCCGGGCTGCCATATTTTGCACCATTTGCAGCTTCCGAGTTTGGTACAGTGGTACCCCGGGTTACGAAATTAATTCGTTCCGCGGTTAATTTCGTAACCCGAAATACCTTCGTAAGCCGAATTCCCATAAGCGCTAATGGAAAAATAGCTCTCTGCTGCCCTCCGGTGGCGGAAAATAGCGCCGCGGTTTTTTCGTAACCCGAAGAAACCTTCGTAAGCCGAAGCAATAAATCCCTATGGGATTTTTTCGTATCCCGAAAAATTCGTAACCCGGCGCATTCGTATCCCGGGGTACCACTGTATAAGGGTTGCCCCATGTAGAGTACGTTGCAGAAATCCAGTCTCGAAGTTACCAGAGCATGTACAACAGTTTCTAGGTCCCTCTGGGCCAGGTATGGGCGCAGCTGGCGAATCAGCCGAAGCTGATAACAAGTGCTCTTGACCGTCGCATTCACTTAAAACGTCTCCCACAAGAGCCTGATTCTCTACTTTGTCCTTTACTGCTACTGTACAGACATCAGGCTCCCATAGAAAGATAGAAAGAAGTTACTCACCCTTTAGGGTCCAGTAGATCTCTGACCTTCTCATTATAGATTTCCATATAGGACACTTCAACTTTGAAGGTGTGTGAATCATTTTCTTCTGAAGTTATTCTCTGAAATAAAGCACAGCAGAGACGTGGGATCAGACCCAGCTGCTCTGCATTGCCCATCATTGAGAAGGATTTTCCTGAGCCTGAAAGAAAATGAATAAAGAAAAGTAACCTATTCTAAAAATTATTTGGATTTCGGAATAAATTCCTATGCTACCCACAATCATTATGTTTGGGCTCTTCTACAATCATCATGTTTAACAAACATCCCTCTAAAACTGGCCAGTATTATCCCATCTCTGCAAACAGAGGGAGGAGGCTGTGATATAATAGTTTGCTTTAAACTGCATTCAATATACAGTTGAAATCTGACATAGGATATCTGTCTTCATAGCATTTTTCTGTCTTCTTTATACTATTGGCTGGACAAGCTGAGCCTGAACTTTGTGTTACAAAGAAATACCCAAGAATATACATAGGAGTCAATCCACCTTCTGAAAATGTAAGGAATGCACATTTCAATATGGCTCCATTAACAAATCCTTCTTCAATTTCATAGATTTGTCTGAAGATAACATACGTCTGGCTTCACACTAGAAGTACTGAATTATTCACTAGCAAACACTGGGTCTGAATTGGATCCATTTATACTCCTAAAGTAGTATAGGTATACCACCACTAAACTCCATCAAAGGGTATAATTTAAAGCATAAAAACAGCAATTACAAATGGATATTCTGCTCCAAAGGGAAGCATTTGCTCTGCATTGTGGATTCTAATTACTTTTACTGTTTTGTAAAAATAATCATAATGTGGTTTCTTCTTATTGTATTTATACCTTATCTTTTACCCAGTTTGGCTTACAACAAATACAGATAAAAATCCACAATATATTAAAGTTAAAAAGCAACCAAATGATCAAATTATTTAAAACAATTTAAAAACGTACACTATTAACAAAAACTTATTTTTTTTAAAAAAGAAACATATTCTCAAAGTCCTGCCAGAATAAAAATGTCTTCACTTGGGTGTATTAAGACAGCAAAGAGGCTGCCAATCTAACCTCTCAGCAGAGAGAATTCCAGAACCAGGGAGTAGCCAAGGAGAAGTCCTTCTGTGTTCCCATCAGAGCTACCATTTCTAATTGCCCAGTGAAAAGAAATTATTTTTCTTGTTTTCATCATTATCTCTGGTTTAAAAACACTGTCCTTTAACCCTTTAACAAAGGGCCAAAACAGATGGCCTGGTAAAATTGACTTCTAGCTGGCTTGGGGGCATGGCATTTAGACATGACACGCCCCCAGACTGCCTGGAAGCCATGCTGGGAATTACATGCCGGCTGGCTTCCAGGTGACTTGGGGGCATGGCACCCCTAGATGTGAAGGGGTGACTTTTTTCCACCCCAAATAGGAGCTGACTTTTTCCACTCCTGTTTGGGGTGGAAGCTGATCAAATTGGGGCTGCAGCGTGGGTTGCCACAGCCCCAATCCGTCTCTCTCAGGGGTAGCATTATGCTTCGGGGTCATCTGTTTCACCACTAAGACAATTAAAAGCAAACATATAGTTCATTCAGCAGAACCTTAAAAGTGCCTCAACTAAGGAGTTTATCACATGGCTTAAAACCCCGACTTACCCCTACCCTAGATGTTATCACACGCAAAATGCTGCCAATGCCACTGCCCAGCTGAATCCTGGCTAACTTCTGGCTAGAAGCTGTGCTCAGCCATATGGCTTCTAGCCAGAGTGCGACTTCTAGCCAGAAATTAGCCAGGATTCAGCCAGGTGGCGACATCGGCAGCATTTTGTCTGTGATAATATCCGATTTTATCCCGAAAGAGATTTCAACACAGCAGGGGTAATTCAGGTTTTTAAGATATGGGATAAACTCCTAAGGTTTTTCTTCTTGTTGTTACTAGCATTTTAAAATACTGGCAATTGTAACATGTTGCTATACTTCAATAAAATTACAACATATCCCTGGGAATAAGGGGATACCAGAATTCAGAAAGTGATTACTGAAGAACGAGGGAAGTGGCCTGATATGGCTGAAAGTGAGAAATCTAGAATGATGAGAATGCACCAGGAATGTGTGTTTATTTATATAAACACAACCATAGCAAGAAATAAATGTTTAAGGTAGAGAGATGTGAAGAAAGCAAAGCAGCTAAGGATAAGTTCATGCTGAGGAACAAGACTTTAGTGAGTGATTCCCTAGTCCCTGGGACAATGAAACATTCCCACTTGCAAGATAGCACCCTCTCACCTGTTTGTCCATAGGCAAAAATGCAAGCATTATATCCCTGAAAGGCCTTCTCAAGAATTCCTTCTCCAAGGCACTTGAACACTACTTGTTGACCTATAACATTTAATACACAGAATAGAAACAAAAGTATTAAATATTAATATGACCATCAGAAGAAAAATAAATCTTCAACTGTATCAAATCTAGCAACACAGTAACTTTGTAAACTGAAGTACACCTGCAGTGCAATTTGATTTTGTATAAAACATTACCTCTATCACATTTAGGGAGTCATACAGAACAAGTAATGGATGCAGTTGGATCCTATAGTTAGTTAGCTGCTTGAACAAGCATGTCATTATTTTTACTAATCAACCAATTTCTCAAATAATCCAAGTCAAGTGTCTTCTCTTTCCATTCTACTGTTATGGAAATGCAAAAACATGATCTGAATGGTTTCTATAGTTGTTTCTTTCTCCTCTTAAATCATAATGAATTAAATGAAGAAAAAGACAGATTAATGTAATTAGAAAACTAAGACAGCTACAAGCAAAGAGTGTGGGTGTCTAAGTGCAAGAAGGGATAGATAGGCACTAAACTACATGCATTTCTTATGAAATTTTCTGCAGGAACATCATGCCTATCATGATACAATACACTGTACATACTTGACTATACATCAACCTCATGTATAAGTTTAGGGAAGGCTTGGGGGCCAAAATTATGGATTTTGATAAGTCAAGAGTAAAATTTAGGGGCATATAACAAAAGATGTAAAGGACGAAGCAAAGGAAAATGATGCCAAAAACTAATCTACAGTAGTTACACTGATGATAGATAAGTCAACCCAGTTTTTTTGGGTGAATTTGATGACTAAAATTTCTAGACTTATACATAGGTATATACATTAAGTGACAGAGATCATCAGGTGGCAGAATCTGGGGAAAGGAGCTTCTAGAAGTGCTTATCCCACACTTCTACCACCATTTCACCATCTGATTACTCCTCAGTCATTTGTCTGTCTACTTGCTCAGCCAAGCATACAAGTAATAAAAAAATACCTGCATATTTTGCAGTGTTTGATTCATCCATTGACCAAAAGCAGTAATCAAAGGCAAACACCTACATAAAATAAATTAAATTAAAATAAGAACTTTTAAATTCACTATTCACACCAATTTGATTAGCAAAATTATACCTGCTGGTCTGGAAAAAAAACAATTTCAATATTTTACTATTCAGATTTCTTAGTATTACAACTATTTGATTGTTAATGTATTGAAGGTAAAAATGTTCAGATGTGGCAATGGATGCAGAAGCCTAAATTGGCTACAGCTGGAGTCCAGAGCAGCAGCCGGATGCTCAAGGTCAACTGAGCAGGACTCAATGTAAATATGCTATGTCTGCAGTCTGAAGATGGACTGGTGTCTGTGGTGCATAGCAACATATAAAGGAAGAGGCTGGGCTTAGTGGTCACTTCATGGTAATACTGTATATAAGGAAAACACTGGCGGGTTACAGACGGACAAAAAGGGGTGTGCTCATGACGTCATGAAGGTGTAGCCTTTAGACGGCCCTTACCTGAATGCCGCCATGAACGCATGCCCCAAGCGGGAAGAAGCGGCAATAAAAAGGTGCCACTTTTCCCCGCTTCTTTTTGATAAGCGGTGTACGTGCGCATCTCCGTATATAAGCTGCTGCACCGATACGCCACAATTGTCACGCCGCTAATTTAAGTTGCCCATTTAAAAGCTCCGTGTCTGCTGCGTCGCATAATGAGTCGGGATCCCGGGACATGCGCGGTTTGCAGTCAGGCTTTAATTGCAGCGTCAGATGCCATGCAGCTGTGGAAGCTGCGGCACAGCTGCAGTCTATTTTAATGCTCGTAACCGTAACCCTAGAGCTGCATGTGCGCATGCGCTGCTAGAATCACGGGAAGTTGTAAGTTTTGCCTGCGAATGTTTTGGTTGTAGAAAGTGATAAGGAAAAGTTTGGAATTTAAAGTGAACCCCTACACACATTCCTGCGCCATTTTCACCTAACAATAAAAAAATGCTAAAACTTTAAATATTTACATATGTACAAGGGAGGTGATGGGGGATGGCAGGGGGACAGCAGTGGCAGCGGTGACAGCTGTGGCTGTGCATTGCAGATTCAGCAAGAGTGCAGGGACCAAAGGAGAGGAGGCATCCATGATGCTGGTGACACTGGCAACGCATAAGCGGACAAGGATGCCAACATCAGCTGATCACCAGCTGGTAGGAGGCCACCTTTGTTCTTGGGTAGGGTGGGGGAAAAAGTTTAAAGGGGCCTGGGCACTTTAAATGTGCACATACGCTTTCTGCTGCTGGTGCTGACTGGCGCAGCTGCGCATCCGCCAGCCGGCAAAAGAAAAAAAGTCGTGTTTTTGGCCGCCCGTGTGGAAGGTGCCTCTCTCTTTGCAGTGTCCTACGAGGGGGCAGTATGGAACCTGCGGGTAAGAAACGGCCCCAGGTGAGGCGTCTTCACTGCCCCCGGTGTGGAAGCCCCATCCACCTTAGCCACGCCCCCAGGGTGGGCAGTCTGGAGGCTCCGTATTCAGGGGAAGACACCTTCAAGACGTCTTCCCCTGCCCGTCTCTAACCCGCCCAAGTTCTGGTGGATTGTGGGAGTTTGGAGACAGTGTGGTGTGACAGTAAGAGTTTTTTTGTATAGTAGTGACTAGCTCGTGTTTATTTGAAACAAAGTAATAAAGCCCTCTAAGGAGTGAACTGCTAGAGAGTGGTTCTTTGATTCAGCAGCTATTTCTCCAGGCATTGTTCCAGCAAGTCGAAAGCCTGTTTTGGAGTTTCGCTCTGTTCCTGTGTTGGAGAGATAACTGGCATCTTCATCCATTTGGCACCGGACCGGAATCACGGGAAAGGTTCATCTCCCAAAATATCAACACTGATTTCTTATCTAGACTACTGTACCAAAACCTTTCTATACAGTACCAAAGTCTTAGAAATTGACCATCAATAAACATCTAAACTGGCCTTCAGTTATTCATAATCTAGTATATGCATCTACATCTATTAAAACAGACCTGCTGAACATGCCTTTCAGTCATATTTGACTCTCAACAAATCCAGCTTTCATGTGATTAATCATACAACACAGATAGATCATTTTATTCCTTTCTAGCTTTTATCTATCGAATACCCAACCTTTTCTCTGCACTCTTATAACCTGCTGCAGAAAAATAATATAGGAAATAGCCCTAAATGACATTATTAATCAGAACAAATTAGAAAAAGATTCTAAAAACTCAGGTATGTGTCATATAACATCGTGAGCACAGCAAATTCTGACAGAACAAAAAGCAGAACAAGGAAGATAAGAAGATCACTTACTTTTGGTTGTTTTCTTCAGAATGGAAATTCAATAGTAGCAGAAGAGGATAGCCAATATATCATCCACATAAACAGAAAGCATAAAAAAGGTAACAGTTAGTGCCTGAAACAAGTGTACTCTGTATGTACAGGTGGAAAAATTATTCTGGTGGGTTTGGGTCTAATATTTATTGACTTTCTTTATCAATGACCTGGATGACAGAATTGGGAGCATACTTATCAAATTTGCAGATGACACCAAATTAGGGAGAATAGCTAATACCCCAGAGGACAGGATCAAGATTCAAAATGACCTGAATAGACTAGAAAGCTGGACCAAAGCTAACAAAATGAAATTCAACACAGAGAAATGTAAGGTATTGCACTTAGGGCGGAAAAATAAAATGCACAGATATAGGATGGGTGACACCTGGCTGAATGAAACTACGTGTGAAAGGGATCTAGGAGTCCAAGTAGACCACAAGTTGAACATGAGTGAACAGTGTGATGCGGCAGCTAAAAAGGCCAATGCAATTTTAGGCTGCATCAATGAAAGTATAATGTCTAGATCAAGAGAAGTAATAGTGCCACTGTATTCTGCTTTGGTCAGGCCCCACCTAGAATACTGTGTCCAGTTCTGGGCGCCACAATTCAGAAAGGACATTGAGAAACTGGAGCGTGTCCAAAGGAGGGCGACAAAAATGGTGAAGGGTCTGGAAACCATGCCCTATGAGGAACGACTTAGGGAGCTGGGGATGTTTAGCCTGGAGAAAAGAAGGTTAAGAGGTGATATGATAGCCCTGTTTAAATATTTGAAAGGATGTCATGTTGAAGAGGGAGCAAGCTTGTTTTCTGCTGCTCCAGAGAACAGGACCCGGAACAATGGATGCAAGCTACAGGAAAAGAGATTCAACCTGAACATTAGGAGGAACTTCCTGACAGTAAGGGCTGTTCGACAGTGGAATGCACTCCCTCGGAGGGTGATAGAGTCTCCTTCCTTGGAGGTCTTTAAACAGAGGCTGGATGGCCATCTGTCAGGGATGCTTTGATTTGGATTTCCTGCATGGCAGGGGGTTGGACTGGATGGCCCTAGTGGTCTCTTCCAACTCTACGATTCTACGATTCTATGATTCTATGACTTAGAAAAATCATTTTTTTCTCCTCTAAAATAAAAATTCATCATGTTCTTTGGATCTGCTTTTCATAGACAGAAGGGCTGCATTCACAGAAGGTGCCTCCACTTGATTTGCAAGAATGCCTTCTCCCCTCATGGCATGATAGCCCACCCTACACAGCAGTGTTCATCCTGGTGAAGAGAAGACTCAGTGGACATGACTGCACTTTTAAAATACCTCAAGGGCTGTGACAGAGAGGAGGGGGCAGGCCCATTCTCTATAGCCCCAGAGAATAGGACCAGGTATAATGGCTTGAATTTATAGTAGAGTAAATTTCTCTTGACCATCAGAAGGAACTTATTGACAGTAAGAGCAGTTTGGCATCTTTCAAATCAAGGCTAGTCAACTACATGCTGTGAATGCTTTAGCTGGAGATCCTGTATTGTACAAGGAATAGCCCATGAGGTTCTTTCCAACTCTGTTATTCCATAACTATGTGTCCAACAAACCCCACCTCCCTCTAGTAACAGGGAAATTTGCTTTCACTAGTCCAGTTGTAGAATTCAAAGAAATAGTTGTGTTAGTCTGGAATATCGGTATGCATATGGATCTTTGAGACTAACTGTGCCACAGAAGTTGTAGCATAAACTTTCGTAGACCTGGACTACTTCACTCCATGCTTCTGAGGAAGTAGCCCAAGTCTATGAAAGCTTATGCTACATCTTCTGTCACACAATTAATTTCAAAGGTGATACAAAATCCCTTTGCATAGTAATAGTCCAAGTGTATATGTCAAATTCTGAGATCAACAAATTTTTAATATAGTTAAATTTATTAAAGTTATACACACACACACACAAAAAGAATAGAAGATGGCTAAAACCCCACAAAATATTACAGTTATAAAAATTCAAAAGTGCCACACATATATAGCCCTATACAGATTGGATTGTTTGGAAAACATCAGACCACAGTGACAACAGGCAAGTGGTGGGAGGACAGTTATATAGTTTGTGTTAACAAAATTAAGAAAAGGAAGCCATTTTTCATAAAAAGATACTTAGTTTTGTTGTACTAAATTAAATTTCATTTTATCTGATAGCTTCTCCATTAGCCATTGGTCCCAGACTCTTTTCCACCAATTACCTAGGGGCACAAGTCCTGTTTTCCAAGCTTTGGTCACTTCTAGTCGACACATTTTTGTCTGCAGCAATTTAGGTCCAACACACACTGCAGAAATAATCCAGTTTGAGATTGTTTTAACTGCCCTGGATCAATGCTATGGAATGCTGGGATCTGTAGTTTTGTGAGACATTTAGCCTTCTCTATTAGATAGCTCTGGTGCCACGTTAAACTACAACTCCCAGGATTCCCTAGCAGTTAAAGTGATCTCAAACAGGATTATTTCTGCAGTGTGTTTTGGATCTAAAACAACATAATTAGATGATGAGGAAGAAGAAGCAGAAGAATTTTAATTTATAAACATGCTTGCACCAATTTTTTTTTTTTACTTAACAAACAGGTTTTGATCCTTGTGAAAAGAACATAATACCATCTCTCTTGCACAACATCTCTTGCACTTGCCAATTCTCTCCATTGTTTTCTGGGTTTTGTGGGGAGAGTTTAGTGAGATCTTTTTATTAGGCAAACTACAGTCCAGTTAACATTAGTCTGATTGTAGAATTATAGTTATCTATAATTATCCATAATTGTCACAAACATTTCCCTTCAAATCAGATTAGAAATCACTATTTGAATTGGATCTCCTATAGGAGGAAGAACTGATTTCCTATAGATGGAAGAGTAAATGCATAACCAAGATGGTTTAACAAAATGATGGTTTGGCAAAATGAAACTGCTGTTCCCTTTGGAATGCTCAGACTTCTTTTCTGCATGACTCTCTCAGTTAAAAGTAACTTTTAACTCAACTTCTTTGCAGGATAATCTTGACTCAGTTGTCTGTCGTATCAGTATTAAAATTTACTTCTTTTTAAACTGAACTGTATTCTGTTTAAGAAGAGATAATTTTATATCTAATTTTTTAAATATTAAGAGATCAATTCTTCAGAAGTCATTTTTTCAGACTATACTGTATCCTAGTTGCCTAGCAGGTAGCTCAGAAAGTAAAAGGGCTCTAGTGGAAAATGAGGCTTTATGTTGGGTTCCATTCCTAGGGAAATGTGATGTTTCATACAAACCTTCCACTATGATCTAAATTATGGTGAAACCATCTTTGTAATATCATAAATAGTTCTGTTGACCCTCCTAGACTACTTTTGGACTATTAAGAAAAAGCTTGATTTATCATTATTTCTGGAATTTAAAAAATTACTTCCTAAGGTAGGTTATGAATAATTGCTACCAATTTCTTGTTCAACACATCGTTAAAATTCAGTTTAAATTTTTATAAAATATTTCTATCCTGCCTTTGTCCCTGTACACTTGGCTCTCCATATTCATTGATTCTGCATTTACAGATTGAACCATCCATAGCTTGAAAATATTCAAAAAATAAAATTCTAAAAAGCAAACCTTGATTTTGCCATTTTATATGAGGGACACCATTTTACTTCTGCCATTGCATTTAATGGAATTTAAGCATCCATGGATTTTGGTATCCATGGGGGGGAGTCCTGAAACAAAACCCCAGGGATACTAAGGGGTACTGAAGGTGGCTGAAAACACAATCCCCATTATGATATTAAAACACAAATGATAATATTAAAATATAATGGAAATTGAATCAAATTAAAAATGCATCAATAAAGAACCCACTTATTAAAATAAAAGTTCCTTCCTCAGTGGCCAGACTTTCCAAATAATGTTGAAAGTAGATCATTTGTTGAAAAGTGACATATCCAAACAATGACAAAATAAAATGACAAGATACAAAGGCATCTCTTTAGAAGAAAAATGTAAAACAAATCTTCAGAGTCATAATCCAATGCTCAAACCATCAGGCTGACTAATGGTATACTACCTTTATTTGTCTGTTTATATTTGTTGTTGTTGTGTCCCTTCAAGTTGTTTCTGACTAATGGCAACCTTAAGGCAAACTTATGATGGAGTTTTTTCAACAAGTTTCTTCAGAGGTGGTCTGCCACTGCCATCCTCTGAGGTTGAGAGAGTGTGATTTGCCCAAGAACACTCAGTAGGATACATTGGTTGAGCCAAGATTTGAACCCTGTTCTCCAGAGTCATAGTCCAAGGCTCAAACCATGATTACACCATTCTGGCTCCCCATGCAAACTACTTAAATGAAGACTGTTCTTATAAGTATTATAAGTATTAAATACTTTTGCAGGAACTATATGGCAATGCAGTATCATTATAATGAAGGAATGTAGAATCCAGCCTCTCGCATGCATAAAATCCAAGGTTCTAGTAGAAAGATCTCAGGTAAATAGGTAAAAAGAAGGAAGACCTTTAAGGTCTGCTAGGAAGAGCAGGTAACAAATAATTAAAAAAACTCAAAGCCTGAGACAGATTATGGAACACATGTATGTTTCACCTAAATAACAACCTCCACCTTCTGAAAAACAACAATTTTAATACAGTATTTAGAATCAAAGACCCAGTTCTTCTACCCTAAAGACACTGCTACTGCCCTTCTGTTATCACAAAGCTGAAAATACTTTCCACAGGAACTATGTAAATACAGAAAGCATGTCTTCTTGCTATAATAGCAGCTTCCTATGTGACTCTGGATAAATCAAGGATAGGTTAATAGAGGTCAGCCAGTCCACACATTATTCTGCCTCATTACTTCAGAGCCTCTGCTCTTTTTTCTTTTCTTTTCTTTTTAACCGATACTCATTTTGGAAGTGCAGTGTGAGTATATCAGACAGGAGAAGGCTTGAAAAGTGTCTGCACATGTGACAATGCCTGCACAAGATTTAAGATAGCTATTCTACTGTTCCTGCCAAAGCTTTCTCTACTCTGACTCACTCCCAACCTCCCATTTTGGAGTACAGGACAAACAGACAGTTGTGTGAGGGAAAAGGAATATGCCTTCACATGCTTGAACCCACCAGCTGATGCGGCTTTTAGCTGAAGTAGCATCAAGAATGACTCTCTCATAGGGCAGAAGTTTAGGAGCTCTAGGTACCCAAGCATGAAAGAACAGGCAGAAAGAACAGGGTGTGCATAACAGCCCACTTACTAAGACCAATGGTGGGTGTCTCAACAGGTGGTGGCACGTTCCATGTGCATGACTTCTGCTTCACATGTGTTCTGTCGTCTATCCTTCCTTTGTACTCATGCCACTCTTGATTCCATGCCTTTGCGTCTTGCTGCTTTTATGTACCTGCTGTTGTATGTCTCTGAAGTTAGCCTTTAACTCTGTCCTTTGACAGCATGTTAAGGCCTGCATCCTGCATGTTTGGGAGGAGCATTCACATCTCAGTATCTCTCTTCCACTTTCAACTGCATGCCGGCAACATTCACAAGAATTGTGTTTCAGAGTATCACTTGTAACACACAAATACTCTGCTCAAGACTGGCAGTACAAAAAATTGAAATAACAGAGGAGAGAAAAGATTATGGATAAACCTATGGTAAAGACTGAGATATTGAGAAGGCCACAAACCATTTAATCATTACGACAGAAAAATTACAGCATGTTTTTTCCTCATGTGTCAATATTTGTTTGTAATGGCACTGGGCTGCTGTCAGCAATGTCCTATAAACAGAGAGGTTCCTTGGAAATGACAGGCCCCAAATCAATTCTTGCAACCTTTATCTTGTCTATGAAAGGTGCATTAAAATAAGAAAATTCAACTTAGGTCATTCTTACAAGTTGCACACCAGTTTATCAGTATCAAGATATTATGAAGACTGCAGCTATGGGAAGCTTACTTATAGGATCAATGTACAAACTGTTTTAAACTACTAGTTTTCAAACCTCTATTTTGTCTTTGTACTGTTGGGTATTTTCTGGAAGAAATGTATATCCCATGTGACTGACCTAAGAATGTAGACATGTTATTTATTTGGCTACAAATTCAAATAGAATTATACATATCAGCCATCAGCTGCAACAAAGCTCTCCCAGTTTGAACATGGTTTCAGGAAGAATAAATGCCTTCACATACAACGCAGTGAAGGGGCAACAATCATGCTGATGTCCAAATAGTAAGATGATAGAACACCACATGGGTTTAATTAATTAATTAATCACATGATTTTTTATTATCAAGCATGTAACTAGAAAGCCAGCATGCTGTAGTGGCTTTAGGAGACCAGGGCTCCAGGGAGTTTAGGACTCCAGGACACCAGAGTTTGAATCCTCACAGCCATGGAAACCCACTTGGTTATCTTGGGCAAGTCATGTTCTCTCAACCTCAGAGGAAAGCAAAGGCAATTCCTCTCTGAATAAATCTTGTCAAGAAAACCCTGTGATAGGTTCGCCTTATGGTCAGAAACAACTTGAAGGCACATAACAACATTATATACCAGGGATGGGCAACCAGCCACCGAAGGATCATAAATTATGCTCCACTTAATATCATCAGGTGGCAAGGAAGGGAGAAAAGAGGGAAAGGAGGATAGTAGCAAAAGAGTGCAAAGAATACTTCAACTATTTACTGCTATAATGTGGACCCTGAAAAATTACTCCTGTGAGAACACAGCCTTCAACAGAAAGAAAGTTCCTTTTGAAATAAGTAAACAATCAAGTATTACCTGCATACAGCATTCAGACAGAAATAAAATATACTTAAAATTAGATAACTGAATTAAAATGTAATCTTTTACAAAGTAACAGGGATTATTTCTACAACTATTATTTCTACAACTCTTAACTTTTTTAAAAATCACAGGTAATACAGCTGCCACCAAGAAATCATTATGAAATAGTTTCCATTCCAGCACAAGAAGGGCAAGCTTTTTGTGCACCCAGAAGAATGCTCTGGGGTCAGAATGTAGTCATGCAAATGATCAGCTCAGCCAGGAGTCATCGTTAATATGGAAAGCAATTAACATGGAATGAAACATTTTCAGAGATCACTTTGTTTAATGAGTTCTCACGCTGGTACCTTCTTAACTATAGGTTTGAGGATTATAATCTTAAAGCAACTCAAAGCAATTTAACATTATAATCTTAAATAAATCCGGCCTATTCAAATACTTGATATTGTTAAATGATGTGTACAGAATTTCCATAAAGTATTTATTGATTCTAATGAACATGTCAAGAAGTAAGCATACCCAGGAGTACTTCAGAAGTAAAATCAGGTCTGTTTTGTCTCACACAAACTTGGTACACATCACAATAACTCTCCTAGTCATATAGCAGTATGGAGATGTAGGCAAAAGTGTGCAAGCAATGTGGAAATTTAAGCAAAAGCATAAAACACTATTTATGATGCAAAAACCTAAAAAGCTGGAGTAATATTAAAACACTAAGTCACTCTGTGAGGTTGATGAGGCTAAAAGGTAACTGGTGCAATGTCAACCAGTGAGATTTATGGCTGAATGGGCAAACTTAGATTTCCGTCACCCAACACTTCAATGATTACCGTACCTCACCTAACCAACTGTTAACAATTTAATTTTAAAGCAACTACCAAAAATAGCCCATAGTGTAAAGACCAATACATCTTTGAAAAGTATATTATGAAGAAAAGAAACAGAGAGAGCCAGTGGGGTATAGTAGTTTGAAAATTAGACTATCCACATTACCGCACTACACTCTTATAGTGCTGCTATTCCAGTTGCACTGCTCTGGCTGCCTCCTGTTGCATTCTGAGGCTTGTAGTTCATTGAGGCCTAAGAGCTCCTTGGCTGAGAATTCTAAATGCCTGTCTTTAAACTACAAATCCCAGAATGCAACAAGAGGCAGCCAGAGCGGCTAAAGTGGAATAGCAGCACTATAAGAGTGTGGTGCGGTAATCTAGTATGACTCCGGAGACCAGAGTTCTCAGACACACACACACGCAGCCAGGGAAACCCACTAGGTGGCTTTTAGCAAGTCACACTCTCTTACCCTCAGAGGAAGACAAAGGCAAAGTCCCTGAACATATCTTGATGAAAAAAACCCATGAAAGGTTCCCAGAAGCCGGAAATGGCTTGAAGGCACACAACAACAATAGAAACAGAGATTTATTTATTTTTAAGTACTTTATTTCAAGTGAAACAATAAATTGATAGCCATTTTTAAAAAATGCTAAATGCTAAACTCACTTTCTACAAAGAAATTATACTTAATTTAAGCACTATGATGTATT
This sequence comes from Sceloporus undulatus, assembly GCF_019175285.1. NCBI lineage: Eukaryota > Metazoa > Chordata > Lepidosauria > Squamata > Phrynosomatidae > Sceloporus > Sceloporus undulatus. The sequence continues at coordinate 174,040,806 of NC_056525.1, forward strand.
GTAGGTAAACACATGAAAAACTTATCAACATGAGCAATCATTTCCTTATTGGCATGGTCAACTAAAAGTATGGAAATATAATCTCCACTAAGGGGGCAAACAAATATTTGTGCAAGTATGACAAAATCAAGTGAAACTATAGCGTACTACTACTACTACTACTACTACTACTAACAAGACTGAAGATGATTTGCCAAGTTCAGTATTTCCTCTATCAAAATGTGAAGAACCCATTTTTGTTATTATTGCCAGAAGGATTAAAATGTAGCTATCACAATTCTGCAATTCACATAAAGCAATGACCTTGAAAACATTAGCATAAATGTTCATTTCACTAGTATAATTGTTCATATGTTGCTGTGGAACTTTCAGAATCCAGCATAAGAAATACTGATATTTGATCTTTAAAAGACAGAAAAGAACAGATCTTTATAATATTTTATACAAGACTTAACTTGAAAGGAATTATTTTAGTAGAAGCAGTGCTTGAAAGCAAAAGGAATATAACTTGAAAAATGACTATTCTGTAGCATAATAAAATATGGGAATTATAATGAAAAACGTGTTTATTTATATTGCTGAAAAAACTTTTCGATGGGGTCATGATAAAATGTAAACATATTCCTAAAATATCTTTTACAAACCTGCTTTGCTTTCTATACATAACTTAGTGGACTGGAATTAGAATGTAGAAGCTAAGAAACTAGCAATTTCTCTTTCAACAAGGCTAATGACTTCTGATGCATTCAAAGCTTTACACCTCCATATCTTATATTTGTTCAGAGGTTGTTTTAATTGCTTGAAATTATTTTCAAGAACACAATATAAGGATCACATCATTGGGGGAGAGGGGAAGACACCTATGGGCACTCTTTAAATTCTGTTGCTAACCAATTTTTAGCCCAGCAACAGCAAAAAGGAATTAAGTGCTTGATGAAACAAAATTTGTTTCCCTACAACAGCTTTCTTCACCTTACTTTGGCAGCATTGGGATGTGGGTCGTGTGTATGCCACACCCCCAAGCCACTGGGAAGCCGGCATTTTGAGGTGAAGCAGCTTTGATTTACCTAAACCATGTTTGAAGGCCATACAAGAGCACTTGAGATTACTCCTGAATTAAAAACCACCTTGGTAATTCATATGTGTTTTTACTAGGATGCAGCATCAGCATAATAATTTGAAATTGGAGGATAATAATAATAATAATAATAATAATAATAATAATAATAATAATAATAATAATAATATTTTCATCCTGCCCCTCTACGCAACGCAATCGGGGCATCTTACAACATTAAAATATACAGTCCATATCCCCCAATCCTACCCCCCATTAAAATACAATTAAACGATTTACAGTATAAAACATAACTAAAAATAATAAATAACAAACAGTGACTGCAGCAAAAAATCAGGGTCCAACAGTTAGGTTTTCTTTTTGATGGCTGGGTGTCTATTCAGGAAAAGCCTGTCGGAAGAAATCTGTTTTAACAGCTCTTTTAAAGATGTTTAAGGTGGTTATGTAACGGATCTCATCCAGCAGGCTGTTCCATAATTTGGGAACAGTTGCCAAAAAGGTCCTCTGGGCAGTTGCAGAAAATCTAGCTTTCATAGGTTGCAACAAATTCCTCCCAGAGGACTCGAGAGTGGGGCTGGAGTGTATGGAAGGAGGAGGTCTCGAAGATAGGTTGGACCCAAGCCATTTAGGGCTTTAAAGGTGATAACCAACACCTTGTACTGGGCCAGGAAACTAATGGGCAGCCAGTGAAGTGATCTTAAGATTGGTGTTATATGGTCTCGTCTAGTTGTCCCTAAAACCAATCTGGCTGTCATATTCTGTACTAATTGAAGTTTCCGAAACAAGCACAAGGGTAGCCATATGTAGAGCGCATTGCAGAAATTAAGATGGGAGATTACCAGCACATGTACCACATTTCCAAGATCCCTAACTTCCAGGAAAGGGTGCAGCTGGTGTATCAGCTGGAGCTGATAACAGGCACTCCTGACTGTCGCATTATCCTGATTCATCATCTGGAGCGACGGATCCAGGAGCACCCCCAGACTGCGAACACAGTCCTTTAGGAGAGTGTGAACCCCATCCAGAACTGGAGGTTGTCTTGGGTTCAGAGCTGCTACTGTGAGTACCTCCGTTTTGTCTGGATTCAGTTTTAATCTGTTTTCCCTCATTCAGTCCATTACTGCTTTTTTAGGTATATATGTACAATATCTCACATCATTGCAATTCAAGATATTGGTTTCCTTTTTTCAGTCAATTTATGAGAATTAGTGCTTTATGTCTGTGTGGTACTAGGGAGGACTAATGGAGATAAAACAGTTGTAGTTGCTTTACTAATCTTGATGGTTTCTTCTGTTTTTACTGTGTTTTTTGCTTGATTCTCATAAACTGACAAAACCAAAGTGCCTTATATTTCAGGACCTGATAACTCCTTTTCTAACAAAACAAAATTTTAAAAATGTAAATTCATTTACTAAATTTTTGAAATGAAATGTATTTTAATATATCAAATATGTTTTTATGACAACCCCAGCTTACACATTTTATATTCCTAAAGTAACATAATTATTTTCAATAAGAAATGGGTATTAATATTACAATTTCCCACTTTTTGGGAAAAATCTGTTTTTTCCAGAAAAATTAGAACAATTGGTATTTTCTATGGCTTCAAAATTAAATATGTATATACATATTACATCTCTAACTCCTATTGGAGCAATCCATAGTTTTACATGATATATTCAGTATAAAATATTGCTGTAATCTATTAGCACATGAAGATTTTCTCTTGAATTTTTTTGGTATGCTCCATTAACCAGTGTTTGGTAGCCAACATGTTTCCTTGAGACACTGATTCTTAGCATGTCAGCCATCACAATATTCCTGAATCAAACATTAAATACAAAAAACAGGGCAAACGAATGGCATGTGTGAATTTTATTTTCAATGTTCCTTTTCTATGGTAATGTTTTAAAATTTAAATTGTTATCTGAAATTTTAGCACAGAGACGTATTGTATCACCACATCTTAGATTCTGTTCAATGCCAGAATTAGCAACATATCAGTTCTGCAATTAAGACTTACAGTGCATGTCTGTCCACTCCCACTAAAAGTAATAAGGGTTACTCCAAGGTAAGGATGCAATGGACTATAGGAACAGTTCTCATTTTTTAAACCATTAAGATTAAGTGCACAATTATAATCAACTATATTTTAACAGAAACAATATTTCAAATGCACATTATGACTATGAACACTGCACCATGACTGGTTTGAAAATACAGCATTGAACTATATGTCTACTGGAACCCCAGGCCCTTTTAATATCAGCTGGTTTTTACTCTGACAGGAAATCTGAATCCTAATAGTAGCTCTATTTCCTCAAAACCAAGACCACAAGTATTCATAAAAACCATTTGTACAACTTCATTCAATGAGAATGCTCTTCACCAATGCTCCTAGTACACTACATGTTTTCAAAGCAGGAAAACAAACAGCACATGGACTGTTATCACTTTCAACAGAAGAAAACAGCCACAATCATTTTTTTTGACAGTCAACATATTAATTTGGGATGCCATAAATTTGGGATGCCATAATTGTTTCTGATAAAATTACTATGTAGTTCTGTTTCTAGCACCACACTATAGTGCACATTTTGTTGTTGTTAACTGCCCTCGAGTCGATCTCGAACCACGGCAACCCTGCTGATGAGTCATCTCCAAGACCCTCTGTTCTCCACTGCTCTGCTCAATCTTGTAAACTCATACTCATGATCTCTTTAATAGAGTCCATCCATCTTGCATGCAGCCTTCCTCTCTTTCTACTTCCCTCTACCTTTCCTAACATTACTGGGGTTTTTTAATGATTCATGCCATCTCATGATGTGTCCAACATATGACAACCTGAGTTTTGTCATCTTGGATTCTAGGGAGATTTCTGGCTAGATCTGCTCTAGGACCCATTTGTTGGTCTTTTTGGCTGTCCATGGAATCCTTGGCGCATTACAGACTGCCGGATTGCAGCGGTCTGTTGCCGCCGCCGGCTGCTGCATCCGGGAACCGCAGCAGCCAAATGGCGCGGATCCCGGACACAGCAAAGAAGGAACACGAAAATTGCACTCCTTCTTGCAGTCCGGAAGAGACGCCGCGAGGCTCTAGTCGCGCACTTGCGCCGTCACGTCAAAATGGTGGTGGCCGTGTGGAACAGCCGCCGCCATTTGTTACGGACTCAGTCCGTGCTAGGGTTAGGGGCGTCTAGAAGAGATGCCCCTTTCTAACCCTAGCATGGACTGAGTCCGTCCTAGGGTGCCTGTTTGTAACGGGCCTTCAGCACTCTTCTCCAGTACCACATTTCAAATGAGTTGATTTTCCTCCTATCCTCCTTAACTGTCCAGCTCTCAGATCCATACATGGCAATAGGGAATATAATGGCTTGTACGATTCTAACTTTTCTCCTCAGTTGTATATCCTTGCATTTTAGGATCTTCTCTTCTAGTTCTTTCATAGCTGTCCTTCCCATTCTTAGTCTTCTTTTCCATTTCTATCAAGGTTTGATCCCAGGTATGAGAATTCTTCTACTACCTGTATTTCTATTTCTTTGTTGTCTAATTCAAATTTGTTTAGGTTCACTGTGGTCATTATTTTTGTTTTCTTTATGTTCAACAATAGTCCTGCCTTCACACTTTCTTCCTTGATCTTTCTTAGTATTTGTTCCAGGTCTTTGAGGTTTTCTGCTAGTATTATGGTGTTATCTGCGTTATCTCAGATTGTTGATATTCCTTCCTCCTATTTTCACTCCTCCTTCTTCTGTGTCCAAGCCTGCTTTTCTTCCAATATGTTTTGCATATAAGTTGAACAAGTAGGTATGATATGCAGCCTTGTCTGACTCCTTTGCCAATTGGGAACTATTCTTTTTTTCCCCATGTTCTGTTCTGATAGTAGCCTCTTGTCCTGAGTACAGATTCCTCATCAGACTTATCAGATGTATTGGCACTACCATGTCTTTAAGGTCGTTCCATAGCCTTTCATGATTTATGCAGTCAAAGACTTTGCTATAGTCTATAAAGCACTGTGCTTAAAAAAAACCCTGCTACAACAGATATTCTGCTCTTGAGGTTGAAAAGACTGCACAAGATATCTAGTAGTAAATATTCTATCCACACACCCTTCAACCTATGGCAAGTTACCTAGTAATAAAGACTCCTTCAAGTTATTGTAAGTTACTTAAGAGTAAAAACTCTGCACACACCCTTCAACTTATTGAACATGTGGAAGCCTATCTGGCAGGAAATGTAACATCTAAAACTTTTGGATATGCACAGAATTCCTGGAAACTAGTAGATGAATGTATTTTCCTCTAATTTTTAGCCATGTGGTACGTTCAATTAAACTTCAAAGAGGGATCATTACTGGCCAGGTATTTTCTTAGCATCTTACCTTTTTCCTAATCCTATACTTGAGGATAACTGATTTCAAGTGCCAACATGTAAAAGGATAAAATATACCTCAAGTATTCATTTTGTTTTTTGTAACTACTGCTAGATTGCTCAATGCAAGACAATGGACAAAATGTTTGGCCCTGAATGGTCATATGCAGTGTCAGTGGCATCCTGACCCCCAGTGTCACCCGGTGTGGGGGATGATGCTGCCAGGAGCATTCCCAAAAAGCTGTGTTCACCCCTTTTCCTTCACTGCTGCCGCTGTGGCCTCCTGATGAAGAGACTGCTGCAGGGAAGCAGGGCTACATGCATTCAGCCTTGTCCTTTGCTCCTTGTGAGGAGACTGCCGCTGCCACCGCAGGCAGGCAAGGCTAGGAATATTTGGCTTTGTCCTTCCTCACAGCAACAGTGGCCTCCTCCTGAAGAGGCTGCCGCCACAAAGCACGGCCAGGTAAGCTCAGCCTTGTCTTTCCTCGTGGAGGCAGTGGCCTCCTCTTGAGGAGATTATCGCTGCCACAGTGAAGCAGGGCCAGCAGCTCTCACCCCTCCCCTGGTGGGATGACAACTCCATAGGGTGTCACCCAGTGCAAGCTGCACCACCGCACCCTCCTAATGATACCACTGTGCAGCGTCACATTGGTGCTTATAGTACTCTCTGCTATTTGTTTTCCTTCTTTAAAAATAATCACAGCATAGCTTTCTCACAAGCAAAATGACAGCTTTAAGATTGCTGCTCTCCCATTCATCAATACTGTAAGTATCTCAAACTGTTAAACTACTCCAGGTATGCAGGATCAACAGTTCAAGGCAGCTTTTCAGATTGTTTAGGTACTGGGGAGCTGAAATAAGTGAAACAGCCACTCAATAGGTGCTAAGAGCTCAAAACCAGAGTGGATAAACTAGAGAAGAATTCAATGGAAGATTTTTTTTAACAATTTCAAGCTGAACTCCAGGAAAATTGGACTAAAGCACCACAATCCATAGACATCAAATTATATAGGGAGTAGAATTCACTATCCCTGAGAAAAATATCTAGTGACACACTGGAACATAGTTCAGCCCAGGAACAAAAGCTACAAACATTATGTACTCTTCTAATTGGTTTCTAATTTGCTAGATAAGGTTGAAATCTAGAGAAATGAAGGTGCAGGTTGATCCTAAAATTATTGG